>NW_027466253.1:0-229994 GCF_046127955.1 Nelusetta ayraudi
GATTTTTTTTGTCCTTCTCGGCGCTGGAAGAATCCTGCTCGCCTGCTGCCTCTGTTTGTGCTGTTATTTTTTTTTTTGACCGCCCCTCATCTCCTGCTCTCCCCCACTCGGATTACAGTTCTGGCTTTGTGTAGGAACGAGAAAACGGGGTCCAAAATGCCTGAAGCCAATTACCTGCTCTCGGTGTCGTGGGGTTACATCAAGGTGTGTGACGCTTCTTGCTTCTTGCGTAGCTGGTCGGGATAGCGCACCCGGCTTTTATTTATTTATTAATTTTAACGCTACCCTCTCTCTGCGCAGTGTTTTATCCAGGCCATGTTGCGGCGTGTGGATGAAATTCTCTGGCTGTTGTGCAGCTTCGGCGCTAGTCTACAGTTGCGACCCTCAGAAAAAGAGATGATTGTGCTGATATCACGGAGAGGGAGGGCTGACAGAATGGTGTTCTGTTGTTCAGGCTCCATCTTGAGAGCTGCAGAGCTGTGTGTCTGTTTGTGTGCGTGTGTTGTTGTGTACGCGCGTGCACGCGCACTCACTGGTCTGTCATAAACAGCTGCTGCTGCTGCTGCTGCTGCTGCTGCTGCTGCAGTGCCTGGGTCTCCGTGGACCGCCGAACCCATTCAAAAAAACACAAAAAAAATGTTTCCGTCAAAAAAATCCCACATCATCAGACCTTTAAAACAAACAAAAAAAAAAAGTTGGAAACCCGGGGAAATTGGCAGTAATGTCGGAGGGGGGCGGGACGTCGGGAGAATGCGGCCCTGTTGACATCATTGAGATTCTTGCACACTGACGCCAGTTCCGCGGCTAAACGAGCACATAAATGAAATTGAGTGTTGTAAAAGTGTGAATTCGGTTGGAGAGGAATAATTGGGGAGTCTTAAAGGTGATGCCCCCCCCCACCACCACCACCCCGCTGGAAACACGCAATAATGATTTGCACCCCGTTTATTGCGGGAAAAGTGGAAGGGAAGTGATTTTATGTCGTCATAAAAACATGCATTCTTGAGCCGCAGCGGAGCGACTCTGGCTCCCGCTGCCTTTTCCACAGAACGCTGTGCCATCATTTCTCCCAGGTTTTCCCCTCAATGGAAACTGACTACATTTTTTTTCCCTCCCCCCACAACCCCCCCACCAACCTTCCCCTTTCTCTGTTGCAGTTCAAGAGGATGCTGAATCGGGAGTTGACGCACCTGTCTGAGATGAGTCGGTCTGGGAACCAGGTGTCAGAATTCATCTCCAACACCTTCCTAGGTAAAGAGAACCCCCCCCCCACCCCCCCGCCTCCGTTCAGTCCAACCCACACAACAAATCCACCCTTGTGGTCCCCTGGCCCACATTGCATCACAGTCTGACACAATTTAACATACAATGAGCAAAACCGATGGCACAGTGCTCACAAACGCGGATGATTCTCGGGTTTACTGCAGTGTTTCTCGAAGATGCTCCGTCTCAGCCGTGCAAGTTGCTCCAGCAGCGTTTTTGTGGGGGCGTTCCGTAAAACACTGCGCCATTCCATTTTGTCTCCATGTCCCTGGCACCGGGTTGAAGATGAGCGGCAGACAAGAGGCAACAAACGCGTGAATTTCAAATGTTCTGAGAGAAAGGTGAGAAGAGTGGGAAGCAGCTTTTGTCAGCACGCTGCTTCAGCAACAAGCAGAGGAAGTGGGTTTTTTTGCACCCGATGCTGTCGGGGGTCGAAAATACCAGAGTAGAAGGCGAACCGTGGCTTCCGCTCACTCTCGGCACTGCTCTTGTACAAAATGTTCACGGGGCAGAAACCCAAACCGCACTATTGATCCAGCGAGAGTGAGTTTGAAGCCCGGCTTGTGTTCCGAGGTGGATGAGGAGGAAGGAAAAAAACAAGGGATTTTGAAATACGATGATGACGATGGTAATGATGAAGAGCTGGAGGGTGTCTGGCTCAGGTGGCGGCGGAGGAGGAAGCCCAAGTTTCTGGACATGAACCGACGGAATGTGCAAAGAGCCCGCTGGGATTGTTTTTAGACACCAATCAATCGGCTTCCTGATCGGCGTATAGGAGGTGTGGGGGGAGGGGCTTATTGGCGGATTCCTCGCCGCCGGATCAGAGAGCTCGAGAGGTGGTGGGCGGGGGGAGAGGAGGAAGAGGAATAGAGCGAAGGAGGGAGGAGGGAGTGCGACTGCGGCGGGGGACAGGACAGAGGTACGGAGGAACCCCCCCCCCTTTCACTGGCGGAGACCAGGCGGCCCGATCGGGTGACTCATCACCTCTTAAATGCGTCTGTGTCAGCGGGGACACCTTGTTTGTCCCGCCTCCCCCCCCACCCCGAGAATCCAGACGGGCGGAGATGGCTATCTCTGCGATAGAGACGTCAGGGCTCACCCCTCCCGGCAGAGGAAGGTACCAGCGGTAAACATCAATGGGATGGAGGGTGGCGGGGGGGGGGGGGGAAGGCTGGAGGACGGAGCTCAGCCTCAGCTGACTCGGCCTCTCTCTCTCTCTCTCTCTCTCTCTCTCTCTCTCTCTCTCTGCCTCTCTCTCTCTCTCGCTCTCTCTCTCTCTCTCTCGCTCTCTCTCTCTCTCTCTCTCTTCTCGTTCCCTCTCTCTCTCTCGGCAGGTCGTCGTCAGACGCGGGCGGCGGAAACCCATATTCAAACGTGTGACTGTAAAATGAGTCATTTGAGAGTGTCAACGGCTTGCGGGGGATTTGGGGGATGGGGGGGGGGGATCCCGTTAGAGGCCATTTCCCAGCAGATTTCTCCCGACTGTGTTTGCCAACAGCGGGCCTGCACGTCCACGTGGGGCCTCGCCGCCATCGTAATTCCCTTCGACTTCTAACGCACCGCCAGGAGAGGGGGAATAGCCCTAAAGATGCTACCTCCATCTTCCTTCCTCTTCTCCGACTTCCACCTACCTCCGACTTCCACCTACCTCCTTCGTCCTTCCTCCTTCCTCCTTCCTCCTTCCTGGCTGCATCAGCCTCACAGGAGACTGTGTGTAGGAGGAGGATGAAAAGACTCCATTGCAATGGTTTCGAGTCTGCTCCAAAAGTAGGACATAGAAGTGAGATCGGCTCAGTCGCTTCACGTCTTTGTGGGGAAATCAGTGTTTTCCCGCAAATCCATTAGAATATCTTTGGAAGGCACGGTTAAAAAGGGGAAACGCTGTCATGTGACTGACTGAGACCAGAGCTTTGAGCTAGCCGGGGATGAGTTCTTCACCGTGTGTCGCCTCCAACATAAACTATTTACAGTTCTATCCCACATGTGCACACCACACACTCACACGTGTCCACACGTGCAGCTCTCCTCCACGCCCACCACAGCGTGCAGCGCTGGTGCAGTTGACGGCTGCTCATAAATTAAAGGGCAATGTATTGCTCCTCTCCGTGTTTCTCACGCAGCACATGTCTGAGAGCGCTTAATTGCCCGTTCTCAATTACCACTGGCGGACTGAGGGGAGGGAGAGAGGGAGAGAGAGGGAGAGAGAGAGAGAGGGAGAGAGAGAGAGAGAGAGAGATGAGTGTGAGGGAGAGAGAGGAGAGAGAGAGAGAGAGAGAGAGAGAGAGAGAGAGATGAGTGTGAGGGAGAGAGAGGAGGAGAGAGAGAGAGAGAGAGAGAGATGAGTGTGAGGGAGAGAGAGGGAGAGAGAGATGAGTGTGAGGGAGAGAGAGGGAGAGAGAGAGAGAGAGAGAGAGAGAGATGAGTGTGAGGGAGAGAGAGGGAGAGAGAGATGAGTGTGAGGGAGAGAGAGGGAGAGAGAGAGAGAGAGAGAGAGAGATGAGTGTGAGGGAGAGAGAGAGAGAGAGAGAGAGAGAGATGAGTGTGAGGGAGAGAGAGGGAGAGAGAGAGAGAGAGAGAGATGAGTGTGAGGGAGAGAGAGGGAGAGAGAGATGAGTGTGAGGGAGAGAGAGGGAGAGAGAGAGAGAGAGAGAGAGAGATGAGTGTGAGGGAGAGAGAGAGAGAGAGAGAGAGAGAGAGATGAGTGTGAGGGAGAGAGCATGAGAGTGAAAGTGATTATTTGAATTACAGCTGGTAATTGAATAACCCTCCACAGGGGAAGGCTGATAGGCCGGCAATGAGCTGAGCCCAGCCTTGATAGATGAGTTCGGGTCCCGCGCACATGCCGATAGCCGGGCCCTGCAGGATTTCCTTCAATTCTAGCGCGATTACAGAGAGCGCACGTCCCTGGTTGCTCACTGGAGGAGAATCCAGCGAGGCTTCCGCCTTAGATGAAGAAAATGCCCAAATGTTGACAATTCCCTTTTCTCTTAGAAAAACATTAGTCGTTGTGTAGCCAGTTCAGATGTGATTAGTTTTCATACCCGGTGTTTTTATACCCAGAAAGAGAAGGGTTTGAAAAGGTCCGCCTCGTCACTGTCTGGGAATAACCAAGCAAGTTTTGGAAGGAAGTGTCCTGTTTGTTTTTATGGTGATTAATCATGCGAGGCTGGAGCCTGGAAATAAACAAAAAAAAGACCTTAAAACATCTAAAGGCGTCTGCTAAAATCATCAAAGAGATGTTTAACCCAGCACTCAGTCCGTCGATGGACTGATGTTTAAGAACAAAGAGGACGGGACATTACATGAGAGATGAACGGCCTGCTGGGAGAAAAAGGGGGGGCTGATGGAGGAGGAGATTTCCGTTAGATGACAGGCAGCGTGAATTAAGAGAGGACCACAGGGGGAAAAGGACCATGAGTGAATGAGGGGAAAACATAAGCCTCCCAGGAAACCTCCCCTCGTGCAACCTGGCTCTGCTCGCACAAGCAGAGGCAGATCGACTTCACTGTACAAGGCTGGAAGTCGGTCCTCATCGACGCTCCCCCTCTTCCTTCTCACCCCCCCCCAGACAAGCAGAACGAGGTGGAGATCCCCTCGCCGACGTCGAAGACGCGCGAGAAGAAGAAGCAGCAGCAGCAGCAGCAGCAGCAGCAGCAGCAGCAGCAGCAGAAGCAGCAGCTGATGACTCAGATCAGCGGGGTGAAGAAGGTCTCCCACGGGCCCTCGCTCTCCAGCAGCAGCATCTCGCGCTTCGGCGTCAAGACCGACAAGGAGGAGCTGCTGTCCAAGGAGCTGGAGGACCTCAACAAGTGGGGCCTGAACATCTTCACCGTGTCCGAGTACTCGCACAACCGGCCCCTGACCTGCATCATGTACGCCATCTTCCAGGTACGAGCGGAGGAAGTCTTCACATTCTGTGCTTGAATACTTGTGTGAAAAAATACTGTGGTGAAAGTAAAAGTGCTGATTCAACTCCTTTACTGAAGTGAAAGTAAGAAAAGGAACTGCAGGTTCTGAAATGTGCTTCAGTAAAAAGTAAAGGCAAATATTATTTGCCATTAATAAAACAATACATTTGTTGGTCATTTTGCAAAAATTGCAGTACAAGGAACAGATATTTGTACAAATGTAGTGAGTAAAATTGAACAGTCATCAGAAAAATGAATACTCAAGTAAAGTACAGATACCTGAAAAATAGCACAACAAAGTATTTGTGCTTGATGACTTCCCACCTCTGGGTACGAGTCACATGGGACACCTCCCGCAGGTGTCCAACCTGCTTTGTATTAGCAGCAACCATCATTGTTTCCCATACTAATCTGGCCTGCCGCTGGTTCACGTCTCACCAGGAGCGAGACCTGCTGAAGACCTTTAAGATCCCGGCCGACACGTTTGTGGCCTACATGATGACCCTGGAGGACCACTACCACTCGGACGTGGCCTATCACAACAGCCTGCACGCCGCCGACGTGGCTCAGTCCACGCACATCCTCCTCTCAACTCCGGCCCTGGATGTAAGTTCTTTTCTCCTGTACCTTGAAAGCGTTTGTTTTGTCCCCTCTTGCGCGCCGGGGCCTCGCTGAGTGATGTAATCTGCCGGTAAAGAGGAACGGCCCCTCTAGCACCTCCTCCACCTCTCGCTCGGCACGCTCGCCCAAAGAAAATGAGGGGAAAGCAAATTGGGGGGCGAAGCTCTGACATCACGCCACGTTCCCGGGAGCGCCACGTCCTTCCATTCAACGGTGTCTTCCCTCCTCCTCCCCCCCCCCCGCCAGGAGAGCTTCTATTCTTGCTCTCCCTGGTGTATAATCGGCCCTGCGTGTCACACGTTTTGGGGTTGGGTGTTTTTTTTCTTTTTTTGGGGGGTGTTTTTTATCTTTTCGCCCCTCCCCTGCACAGTCTTTCTCACCGCTCTCCTTAAGAAGCAGCAGTGGCTGGAAAAGACACTGCGCACTCAGGTCAGGACGCCCTGGTTCTCAGATCACGAGTCACTCCTCCGCCACAGTCATCTTTTATCTTTGTGGAGCGGGCAGTCGGCGCGGAGACGTTTCCGGGAGAGACGGCCCCGCCGTCAACTCGAGCTTCCAAAAAGAAATAAAAAATAAACACGTATAGAGTGTGGGGAAAATTGCCTTGTCCAATATGTCTCATGGTGCTGTCTGGTAATTAGCGGTTTTTCAGTGTTTGTCTCCGTGCTGAAGCTATTAATATCCATTTTAACAGCTCCGCCTCCTCTCTCTCTCCCAGGCCGTCTTCACAGATCTTGAGATCCTGGCTGCCATCTTTGCAGCGGCGATCCATGACGTCGACCACCCCGGGGTGTCAAACCAGTTCCTCATCAATACCAGTGAGTCCACATGTTCTGCAACAAGAAAAAAAAAAAAAAGAAGAATGAAATGGCACCTGATTCCAAACAACGACTGAAACATTCAATTTTTCTCTCTATTTTCTTTGTTCTGCCCCCTGCAGACTCTGAGCTGGCGTTGATGTACAACGACGAGTCGGTGCTGGAGAATCACCACTTGGCTGTGGGCTTCAAGCTCCTGCAGGAGGACAACTGCGACATCTTCCAGAACCTCACCAAGAAGCAGCGGCAGTCGCTGCGGAAGATGGTCATTGACATGGTGAGATCCTTCTTCTTCTTCTTCTTCTTCTTCTTCTTCTTCTCTCCTTTTTGTGTCTGCTGGTGATTCCTTCCACCCGGCCACATCGCTGAAAAATGCCTTTTTAGATTTTTTTCAAAACTTTTTCAATGCTTCTTCGTCCTCTTAGAACCACTGAAAAGTTCTTTGAGATAATCTATTTGATGTTAAACGTTCTATAAATAAATTCTGTTATTGTAATTGTTGTTTTCATTGTCTTTATTATTATTATTATTATTATTATTATTATTGTTGTTGTTGAAGCGTCTCATTCCTCCCTCCTTCTCCTCTAGGTTCTAGCCACGGACATGTCCAAGCACATGAGCCTGCTGGCCGATCTGAAGACGATGGTGGAGACCAAGAAGGTGACCAGCTCGGGGGTGCTGCTGCTGGACAACTACACTGACAGGATACAAGTAGGTTCTGTTTCTCTATTTTGTCTTTTCTTAAATGGCTGCGTTCACCGTGAGCTTTGCCTGGGCGCCACCCCCCCGCTCCTCCTCCTTCGCCAGCCCATAATAGCATCGGATCAATGGTGTTGCCGGCTTGCTCGGCCAATGATCGTTAGTTACCCTCCTCCGTGTCTGACCTCTGCCCCCGCCCCCTCCCCTTTCCCCACCTCATCCATCTTCTCATTGGCCCCGAGCCGCCTGGTTTGAGGGAATCAAGCGGGCCGCTCATGAACCGGCCCAACATCGGAGCAACCATCGATACCCACTTTCCACGCGTTCTAAAAGAGCCTTTCTCCACCACGCGCAGGTGCTGAGGAACATGGTGCACTGCGCTGACCTGAGCAACCCCACCAAGTCCCTGGAGCTCTACCGCCAGTGGACCGACCGGATAATGGACGAGTTCTTCCACCAGGGGGACCGAGAGAGGGAGAGGGGCATGGAGATCAGCCCCATGTGTGACAAGCACACCGCCTCTGTGGAGAAGAGCCAGGTAATGCCAGGAGCTCAACAACACACACACACACACACACGCAGACACACTTCACAGCCAATATATGCCCCTCCCCCCAGGCCACACATACAGATCACTCACATTCAGGAGAAACAGAGCCATGCAGTGCTTTCTGCCCTCGTCCATCAGACTCATGAGAGCTGAATCACTCATTTGTATTTATTCATTCATTTATTTATATGTATCTCTGCTTTTAAGCCATTCTTCTACTCGTTGCTTATTGTGTATTTAGTATATGCACAATGTTGGGATGTTTATTATGGCTTATAAGCACCTGTGATGCCCTACGGATGTTTTTACATTGTTGTGCGGTTTGCTTGTGTGTTGAACTGAGCTGTACTGATGCTACTGATGATAGATAGATGGATGGATGGATAGATGGATAGATAGATAGATAGATGGATGGATGGATGGATGGATGGATAGATAGATAGATGGATGGATGGATGGATGGATGGATGGATGGATGGATGGATGGATGGATGGATAGATAGATAGATAGATAGATAGATAGATAGATAGATAGATAGATAGATAGATAGATAGATAGATAGATAGATAGATGGATAGATGTTTAAAGAAAAAAAAGGAAAGTTGCAATCCTGGTGATGATGATGATGATGATGATGATGATGACGATGATGATGATGATGATGATGATGACGATGATGAATCTTCCATCTCCTCCCTCCCTTCAAAGGTGGGCTTCATCGACTACATCGTGCACCCGCTGTGGGAGACCTGGGCCGACCTGGTCCACCCTGACGCCCAGGACATCCTGGACACCCTGGAGGACAACAGGAACTGGTACCAGAGCATGATCCCGCAGAGCCCGTCCCCGCCCTTCTACGAGCAGAGCACGCACGGACACGGCGGGGGCACGGGGGGCCAGGGCGGCGGAGAGAAGTTCCAGTTTGAACTGACTCTGGAGGAGGAGGACCTGGATGGGATCGAGAAGGACGGCGAGGAGGAGGAGGAGGAGGAGGAGGAAGATGAGGAGTTAGAAGAGGAGGAGGAGGAGGAGGAGGAGGAGGAGGAGGATAGTCTGGGGGACTCGCGATCTCCTCCGCTCGACTATCTGGACATGCGGGAGCGGGACGAGGGCGGCATGGCCGAGCCCACCACGGCCATAGAGATCGTGACGCACGAGGCCTCGCCCACAGACACATAAGGGCTCCCAGCGTCGGGCCGTCTCAAAGGGTTTGTTTTTTGGAAACAAAGAGGGAGATCCTCTTGCAGCTGTGCTTTTTACATAAGCCCACAAAGGCGAGGGCTTAAGTTTCTCGTCCCGGACGGGGGACGCCTTGCACTGGGGCGTTTGAAGCCAGACGTAGGGCGGACAGTTTCAGCGGAGCGGCTTCAGAGTTCTCAGGAAATCACTCACTGCGAACATTTTGGTCTGGGCGCGAGAGACGAAGGCGACTGAAGGCGGAGACGGAAGGATTTTTCTCTTTTGTTTCGGGGTTTTTTTTCCTGCCAGCTCGGGGAAATGATTTCTTTCCTGGACTGGCTTTAAACGGACAGCGACACTACTGAGAGATGTTTTGTACCTTAAGACTTTGTCTTTTTTTTTACAGATATGATACAATCTAGAAGTAGCATAGAGGAAGTTCTACTGACGGAGAAACATTTGTATAGCGAGAGAAGGTGTTTACTTTTATCCTGTACCATTTGTCAAAAGACTTTTGTGTGCCTTTTTTACTATTGTCTTTATAATAGTTTTTTATTTATTGAACACTCTAGTATGTCTGTGAATTACTTTCCTTTCGTTTTCTTATACGAATGAGCAAAATCCTTTTTGTATGTTCTGATAACGAAGAGTCTTCCATGTATTGGGCAATAGAGAAATCCAAACAAACGTTGACAAACTCATTACAAAACTCGACAAAAACCTCCCCCCCCCCCCCCACCCACCCCACCCCCCCGTCAGACGCACATTACCAGTCATTCACCTCAACCTCTCATGGCTACTGTTATGTGTCCGTCAGCGTCTGTGTCGCTCACTGAATGTCACCTTCGCGGCAAAGTAAAAGGCCTGCTGTTATTTTGCATCAAGGTCTGCAGATCGTGCCGCGGCTGCCGCGCACTTCCACACCAAAACGTGACTTTTCATGCAAGATGTTCACATTTAGAATCCCCACAAACGGTCTCATTACTCCTGCTGGTGAAAGACTTGATCGCCGTCATCTCTGCCCCCCCCCCCCCTTGGGTTTCTTGCTTTGGTGTGAAACCGCTGCTGGGTGAGGCTCCAACCATACCACCCTGATGTAAAGGAAGGGGGGGGGGGGTAGTAGTAAAGTCTGCCGAGGCCGTAACGCACGGTGGCGGTGAATCTATTTTTAGCCCACAGGTATGCTGCAGTCTTCATAATCCTGTTCGATAGAACTGGGCACTGCTGACCCTCCAGACCTGCCTGATGTAATGCCCCCCCCCCCCCTGCCCTTCTGCAATCAGGCGCAGAGCAGATGATGAAAGGCGGCTCGCACACTCATCAGCACAACTCTTCACATAGTTTGCAAAGCATTCTGGGCCTCCAAAGACACAACCCCCTAAAAACAATCAGGCCGCCCATTTCTTCCTGCTGATGGAAAAAAAAAAAGAAAGAAAAAAAAGAAAAAGTCCCCCATGCGCAGCAGCTGCTCATTCAATGACGTCAATTGAAGTCCCCCCCCACTCCAGCCCACCCCTCCCCCTTTCACTGTATCAGGTTACCAGGACGGCCGTTTTTATTTTTGGTAGGACAGAACCAAAAAGAAAAGAAATACCTCTGAAATATGGTTTGGAAAGGATTTGCAGACTTCTGTGGCTTCCACACCTTTGGTTTGGTTTTTTGTTTCTTTTGCTTTTTGCAGATGGCCTCATTGCATCTGTGACCACATCCATCCATCCATCTGTTTGTTTGTTTTTTTTATAAATATATAAATATATATAGTGGTTTACTGATACACTCGAAAAGGTACTTCATCCGGTTTCACTCCAGCATGCTTAAGTGGCAATCGTCTGTGTGCATCGTGTGCGTGTGGAAGGTTTTTCTATGCGGGTGTGTTTCTTCTGCACGCGTGTGTTGAACTCCTCATTAGGCCTTACCCCCTCCACCCCCCAGCCCCCCCCCCCCATCATTCCGCCCCTTTGTCTCTACTGTTTGTTGCTAGGAGCTCAAGTTAGTCCTTTTTGCTGTTTATAACAGTGTGTATTTATTCTAATCTTTAAGCCTGTAAATAAGAAATACTGGTTCAGTGTAAAATCTATTTTAATTTATATGCACTTGCATTACCTGGAAGTGGTGGTGTCTAATGTGTAGGAGACTCCGGATTGGAGTCTTTTTATATATGTATTATATATTGGGTTGTTTTTGTTTTTTACACAGTATATATAGATATATCTAAGTATATATTCGCACAAAGTTTTGAGTGCCCAACAGAGCAGCAGCTAAAGAGACACATTGTTGCTGTCACGTCAAAAACCTTCCAACTCTAATGCCTTCTTTGTGTTTTTAGGTTTTAAGTGGCTTTTTTTTTTGGGGTCATGGAATCTCATCTACAAGAAATTGAGTCAACTTTTGCAATGAGCTTATGATTCATAAACCAAAAAAAAACATTTACCGCATCCCATCTCAATACCCGGGGTTCTCCTGTCGCTCGCGGCTCAGAACGAACAAACGCCATCGGACTCTCTGCTGGATTCTGTTTCTGTTATTCCGACGGAGCTCCAAGGTTTTTCATCTGACGGCAACAATTTGGTACCCGAGGGCCGACGCAGAGGACGTGTCAGGCTTGGGCGTGGGACGCGTGCCCAGCTCGCTGAGTGAGGAACACGAGAAGATCGGCGCTTCCTCCTCAGCGGCTCGGCGCCGCCCGCGCTTCTCAGCCCGGCATTTGAACGCAGATACAGGTTTGGAACTGACACACACGAGGCCGCGGTCTCTTTTTAAACACGTAGTGCACTTCATGTAATCGTAGATAACACCGAGACACTATCGATAGCATGCGACAATAAGCCCGGCACTGACTGAACAGCTGAGACTTAGCAGCAACATACAATCTTATGTAAGTGATTGTGCAAACGTGTGAAACTCTGTTCGGCCAGACTTGTTGGCAGTTTTGATATTCAAAGGTGTCAGTATTGACTTGTTTATCTCTGTTCGAGCTTTTTTGTTGGTCCTAGTTGTGTCCAAATGGTTAGCCAGATTTAGCACTATCTGCATGAGGGATGGGTTGTTTATTTTTGTTTTGTTCTGTTTTTCTTTGTATTCTGTTTGTTTTTGTTTGTTTGTTTGTTTTGACTGTCAATAACATGTTCCAAATCCACCAGGTGTTGTGGGTGGGTTATTCAATGTCTCACACAATGTATGGTATTAGACTATATTGTATATTGTGGTCAAAGATAAATCTCAAATACTTTTTTCTATTAAGTGATTAAAAGCAAAGCATGAATATATTCGTTTGGTGTCCTCTGATTTTTGCACGGCCAAAAAAAAAAAAATCAGCCCTTTGTGATGTCACAAAGGGCACTCACAAGAGGTTCCACCCTCGCAATTGTCTCACTGCTGCCTTGGGTTCGTTGCTTTCCAAACCCGCAAGCTTCTTTTCAGTGGGGGCTGTAAACAGAGGGTTAAAAATCTCTTGAGTCTTGAGAATGAATCACACGAGGCTGAAAAATAAGATGGCAGATTAGAAGTTATATTAAATGTATTTATTTATTTTTTTCTATCAGCAATGCATTTGCAAACCAAAGGTGAGGTGCGTTTATGACTGCAACTGTCAGCTGTTGCCACAACCAATGAATTACTGCCACTCTATTAGGTTCATCTTGCTTTTATTTCAGGCTGCACTTCTGTATCGCTTGCCTGGTAAATAAAGGTTGAATCATTCAAAATAAATAAATAACAAAAGTCATAAAACGACCGCTCAGTCTAATGTACATACATTCTGATGCAGCTTGACTGCAGCAAGTTGTTCCCACCACCTCTACATGTATGAACGCACTGAGTCGCTGCAATGATAGTGACCGGTTAGCTGTTTGTGTTTAAAAAAAAAAAAAAAAGAATTTTAATTGACCATGTCTTCCAGATCGATGGCAGTACATCCCCTCCCACCCTTGTCCCCACGGAAAGCTCTTTGTGTGATTTGTGCAAATGGTACGTGAGCAGGCTGTCTGTGTGGACGGCTGCTGTAGGTTCTCCTGGATGTCACTGTGTTGGCTGCATCGTCACAGAGGTTCAGCTCTAATCTGCTGAGACAGGAACACAGTGTGACACAGACTCGCTTCCACAGCGCGCACACCATCTGACAGGGGTGGCCTCGTACGACATGAGACTTTCACACAAACAAGCGCACGCACGCGCGCACACGGACACGCACACGCACAACACGCACGCCTGCCTGTGCACACAACAGTGTTGTCTCACACTTCCATGCGATTGCATGCAAGCAGGTGAAATTCTGGCCGCGGCCCTGCAGAACCGGCCCTCCTGCAATCAGGCCCGTTGTCGTTCACAAGCGATCAAATCAATCACAGCCAAAAAATTATATATTAAGATTAATGATAATCAGAATGACAAATACATCACGGGAGCAATTAAAATGAACAATTTTAATTACACACAGAATTAACTATAGAGGCGGGGGCGGGGGGGGGGGGGGGTCTATGAAAGGATTCTTACTTTGGACGAACCCAGCTGAAGAAGCGTGTGGCATACCCACCACGACCTCATCTACCTAACCCTAATCAGCCTAATTATTGATGTTTGTGTGAGTTGGTGGACGACAGAGATTGGTAATGGAAACCGTTCAACACAATCCAGCCAGCCAGCTGTCTCAAGGAGCTGAGGAACCATGAAGTCAGGCCTCACAAACCGTTTTAGGACAGGAAGCAGACGCTGATTGCGCGGCTTTACGGCTCTATCATTAAGTCCGTTTATTCGACAAGGCGATATTTCCAAGAGGGTCTTGTTTGTCAGGCATCATCATCAGTGCCGGATGTTTAACGGGCTCTAATGCACTGTGAGACACCAGTGGGCTGACTTCCTTCTCTCAAGTAAGACCACAGGGTGCCGGTTGCATTGCTCTAGTGTTCCTACTAAAATCAGTTCTCTATTTGAAATGATGAAACAAAAGGAAGAACATGATGGCCCTCAAAAGCATTGCACACGTCACACTTTGAAATGAGTTGCATGGACACCACCCTAACCCTAACCCTAACCCACCCTAACCCACCCTAACCCACCCTAACCCTAACCCACCCTAACCCACCCTAACCCTAACCCTAACCCACCCTAACCCTAACCCTAACCCACCCTAACCCACCCTAACCCGACGCTGCAGGTAGAAACTGAAGACATCACATCTGTATATGAGCAAGATATATGTAATTATGCAGCAAATGAAAACAAAAATAACCCTCTGAATATGCTTTTAATGAAAGGAGGCTATTCTGAAGAATTTAAATAGAAAACATGTTTGAGTTATTTTACTCTTTCATTGTGTCCTACATGTGTGTTCATATAGTTTTGATGCCTTGGGTGAGAAAGTGCAACGTCAACAGAGAAGACACGACTTTTGACTGGCAGTGCATGTTGAAAATAAAAGATTTGAAACTTTGCAAGAAGCACATCTTCAAAGTCGTGTATTATTCTCTGTGTGGGTGCGGTCTGATGGAGTACGTTTGCTCAAGAATTTGTCAAGTGAAAACTGTAAAGCGTTGTTGCAATGTGAGAGGCTAAGGCATCTTCTCCTCCTTGACCTTTTCTATCTCAGGTGGTTTTGAGCCCGCTGCACGGGCTCTTCGGCCGTCTGCCCTGGGACGTAGTTGTTGCCGGCAAAGAAAACGCTGGAGGGTCGATATGACAGGAGGCTCTTATCGTCTTCCTCCTCCTACTCCTCCTCACCTGGCCATTGAAAATGTCAAAACGGAATTTGATAGATATGCATATTCACACGCGCGACCTTCATGCAGACGTGGGATATTTTCAGACCAGAGAAGGAACATGGCTAGCATGGGGGCGTAATGGCGAATTGGATTGCAGCTGAGAAAATCCCACGTGTGTCCTCTATTTTAGGTCAATTGGACACCCAACAAACATAGGCAATTAGGTCATGGAAACAGCACGTCATGGAATTGGGGCATCTTGGTTTGAAGCGCCGGTTAGCCAACACTGCTTGAACTGCTAATCCGGAGAGCATTTTGTCATGTCTTTGCCAATATTTTACCTCAATGTACTTTTCTGTAGTGATGATACATTTCTGATGATAAAAACTGAAACAATAAAACGTCCATTTCCTCAATTAGAGGGACAATGAGAAGAAGAAAAAATAGCATTCAATGTGAAACTACTGTAATAATAAAGCACACTGAGAGTTGAGGTTTGATTAAAAACTAAGAGACACACACACACACACACACACACACACACAGACAGAGGGCTGCTGATGTAACACAATTGAATAGACAAAGCGGAATAGACGGCAGCCTCATTGATTTGACGTTCCCACGTGTTGTTATTCACAACGGCGTGGAGACAAATGTGGATTTCTCAGAGACTCATTCTCTTCAATTACGTGGAACTGCTGTTATTTTCATAGAGAAAGAAAGGAAGACTTCGTCCAAGCCAACCTTTTTTTTCTACCCTTAATGTCTGCATAAGACAAATTTGAATATATATGTATATATTCCTAATGTCCTGTTTTTTCAGGATGTGATTCCAGATGTGCCCGTGCACCGAATTTCACTGTCACAGGAATGCATTGTGTTCATTTATCTTTAATAATACATTTCCTTGGGTGACTTTACTGGGGAACTCTATTGTCCCAGACGTCACACGCAGGTACATGCAGTCTCTGCCTGGTTGTCTTCAAGAAGCCCATGAATCTACAGGCAAGGGTTAAATATCTCCCCTTCTAAGGCAAATGATGTTGCTCTTTCCTTTGCGTCACTGCGGTTTTATGGCTGCATGTGAGCCAGCATGGGTCAAATACAGCCACCTGCCCGTACAGTATAAAGAATGTGCTGTTCAAAATAACAAGTGTCCTTTCTGAGGCTGCATGTTAAAAGCAGGGGGAAAAAAAAAAAAAAAATACAAGGTGTTTGGGGAAAAGCATTTTATCCAAGGGTGGAATTTGTCCGTTATTTGTCAGTTTTCCTATTTTCCTGATGCTGAAGTCGCTTCCAGGAAAAACAAAAAACAAAAAGGCAACACGATGCCTCCCCGGGGTCCGTTGGGGCTGCATTAACCTTGTAAGTGAAGCAAGTAAATCAGTCTCGTGATGGATACACGTGTCTATTTATATCCCAGGAGCCAATTAGGGGGAGAAATGATGAAGTGGCTGCGGACGCAGGAGAAACATCGCTGGCAGTCCGTGTAAAGACCCCCGCCACGACCCCACTGGGCGGGAGTGTTAGATGAAGGCACCGGTGGCCTCGGTGGCTGGGAGGTGAAGGCCCACAGCCTCTTGATTGCAACCACAAAGCACAACACGTGAGAGACGCAGTCCTGCTGAAACCTCCTGTGAGTGGAAATACACCTCAGGCCCAACGGTGAGAGGTTTCCACTGGAGTCAGCTGCCCGTTCCTTACGCGCTCCCACATATTGAATGACGCCACGGTTGACCGTAAGTTGCCTCTAATTCCCTCAAAGTCGTAAAAGAACTGTGACGTGTATTGTCTGGCAGTCCTCCGTGCCGTGTGGGGACACAACCACACAAAAAGCAGGAAGGAACCAGAGAGACTACGTCTACGTTCGTCAACAGAGCGATCGGTTTCACCCCCCCCCCACCCCACTGCGTGTTTCTTCCACATCTGTGTCCACGAGCCCTTTGGTGATAGCGTTTGAAACATAAGAAATTATTTGTTGCACTCACGCAGCCTCACTGAATCACAGAGGTCTGCAACACATGGGAACAATTTCTTGGGGCGAGTGTGCGAGCGTGCGAGCGTGCGTGTGTCTTTTACTCATTACTCCGCTCTAATGTCATTCCTTCCAGTAACCTCCTGCACTTCACAACATGTATGGTGAGTAGCAAGCAGACAGAGTTTAGCCCAGAGGCTTGACCCAGGTCTAATTTTCCCTCTGACCACTGGTCAGCCCCACCAATAGACTTCAAAGGAAATACATAACATTACAATCAAAAAACAAAACAAACTACTGCAGGTGTTGTCAATCACTTGGTGCATTTTTGTTAAGACTGCCAGTATCACCTGACGATCTGATAAAAACTAAAGGGAAAATACACAGACGATGTGCTACTCTTTATTGTAACTATAATCAACAGGTTCAACACCCTCCTCTGCATCTTTTTAAATTCATAATCACATCCCATAATCCCATCTTAATGCAGAGAATTCAACATTTCAGAGGATGCTTCCATGGTTGTCTTCTTGGCATTGGTAAGCTGCTTGTGATGATAGAGAAGATTGTGGAACACGTTGCTGAGTTTGATGTCTGTGCAAATTTTCACGTACGTTTTACAAGAACGTGCTGACCGGGCGTGGCGGCCTTGTGGGTGTGTGCGCTGTGAGTGTCAGTGACGCAGTGAATCAGAATTATTATCAGACAGACAGACAGACAGCTGGTCAGGAAACCAAACAAGCAGTGTTTTACCAGGGGCTTCTCTCACGCACACTATTTTCAGTCCGGTGAGGTCCTCTCTGTTGCCATAGCAACTGTGCAGAGTAGAGCAGTGATACATTCCTGATACAGACTTTGATTGTTGGGAACACCCTCCAACATGCAGGTAACGTTTTGCATTCATGGTGAGAGAAAAAGCGTTACAACGTGCACATCTGTCTGTCGTGAAAACTAACACTAAGCATGCAACACTTGGTGGTTGTGACCTATTCCCAATCCTTAAGCGCCTGCAGTCTTAACAAAAAAAAAAAAAAAAAGGTTTTCTAGTCACCATGCATACGTACAAAGATCCCAAGTTAAAACAAACAAACAAACAGAAAATAGTCACCGGCATCACGTACACTGTGCACGTTCTCGGCCCAAAGTTGGTCTCATTGACTGGAAAAATTCAATGGCAAGCAGAGAGAGGGAGGCGTCCGTGTTATGCAACGCTATTGGGCTACTTGTCAAATTGTTTGTTTGTCTTGTTTAGGTTTTTTTTGCCCCAGGAAATTGTTAAGATTTATTTGTGACAGGGGATTTTGGGCAAGAGGCTGAGTGGATTCATTAATGCCCCCAGCGACACGTGGCGTGGCATCAGGAGTGCATTATGTAAAGTGATCGATCGGAGAGAATAGAAGTGGGAAAACAAACACACGTGTAGACTCACATGGGTTTCTGCTCTGTTGGGAAAGTGGTAGTAGAGCGACGAGAATGATACAAAAAGAGGATGCTGTGTTAAAACACAGTAAGAAGTGACAGAGAAATACTTTGGGACGATGGGATAGTTGCTTTTTTAAAAAGTCATATCATTGCAGCGCTCATTTGGATACAGCAGATATGAAGGCTGCTGCACGGCTAGTAACAGACTCATCCCTTTTAACGGCACTTCCGCTGAGACTTGACGTCAAGCTGTAGGTAAGGGAGTGGGCGTGGCTTTGTCAGCTTTCTTTTGCGTCACTTTCCCCTCGAGCGGAGTGCCGTCAGAGCCGAGTTCACGCCGTAATTGACTTTAATCTCTCCGAACGTTATTGGTTTCCCTCTGAATTCCCGCAGTGCCTCGGCCTTCTCCTGCGTCGTACAAGTCTTTGTTTCAGAGTCGCCATGTCCTTTTAGTGTCATGGGGCTGCTGGTATGATGTGACTTTACCAGCTGCTTTCGTCAGTAACTAAGTGTTCTAGTCATCGTTCTAGAACGTGTGACGCAACCACAATCGAAGCACACGCCAGCAAAGCAACACAGCCTGACCAACACGGATAAGAACATTTCTATAAACTCTGTTCACATATATTTATATATTTAAACACGCTAACGCTAACTTAATCGCGCCGATAGCTGTTTTTATTTGTAGAAATGTTTGGTTCTCGTTTGGATCAATTGACATTGAGCCTGGTCATTTCTGAGAAATAATCTGACAACCCAGGAAGCACTCGAAAGGTTGCTGGCTCGGTCCTGAGGAAACATTGTGTGGGTGCAGGAGACTGCCACAGATGTCTTTGCTTCCATGAGTCTCCCCTTTATCTAATTTTCTGAGCAGCGCTCGGTTTTTACATAACTTCTGGGAACTCCTGCAGGTCCTACCACACTGTCCTCCACGGCTTCAGCAGCACGGCAGGTTTAATGTGATCTAACTGGCGCAAATGCACGAGACAGAATGCAACTTGTTTGGTGCTGGAAAGCAAGGACAGACTGAAAAATCGGATCTGGTTCTTGTTCAAAACTGCCGGGCAAACAGCTGCTTTGTTCGCTCTGTACTTATTGATGACCACATTGAATGTCCTCAGTCTTCCTTTGACCGATACACAATTAGCAATCAGATTGATTAATGATCCAGGCCTGTGTGCGCAGTCTGCACTGCCAGTCTGCCAGAGGCAAAACAACGCAGCAACACTGTTGAATAATATTTCTGCCCAATCAAATGATCACATGCGTCAAAGTACAAGGAGGCATTAATGGCAAGCAGATGTTGGTGCACGTGCTGATTCACGTTTAGCTAGAATAGATTTGGGCCTGGGCCATTCTAGCATTTTCAACCTGTGGTTGGAATGGTCCTGTTTATCAGTGCTGTCGGACCTAAAACCCCTGGACTAAAAACATTTTTCAGAATAAATGTCTTCATCGCTGCCCAATAACAGAAGTTAACTTCCCAGGCATTTTATTTAGCACAGTTCAAAAATGAACCGGACGTCCTGTTTTTACTTTATGTGAACAAAACATCTATTAGCGCAAATAATCCACCTGTGCTTTTTCTCCTTGTTGAACTCTCGTGTGTTCTCTGCTGAAAAGGAACCCCAGTGCATCGTGACAACACTCTGAGATGGTAACATGTAACCTGCCCTCCTCAGAATGATATTTTCTAGACATATTTAGTTGACATTAGTATATAGATACTAATTTAAACTAACACTGAGGCGGTTCTGGAGATTTTCTTGTTACTCTCCAAGTAAGCTTGTAGATTTGTGACAAGTCTCTGGTACTGATGTGGACTTGCTTACAGTAAGCGTTAAAGAAAAGTGAGTTCTGCACGGGTATGTGATAAATTGTTATTGATAATGTGAGGCTTTGGGTTTCATTTCTAGGTTAATGTTGCCTGGGAAAGTTTCTAAACTGTTTCCTGTGTTGAGCTGCATGTCTGGGTTCGTCCCATGAAGATAAACGACCCCTAGGTCACACTGGAGCACTTCCCTTGGAAGAGAGCCTTCCAAATGCTGAAGGCATGATGGACAAAAACATTCACTATCCTCCAGATTTTCTCCTGGTTGAATCAGAAAAATGAGCTGTTGTTGGTGAAGAGTGAGTGACTCATTAATGCTGCTATTGCCTTGAATTTAGCGGGGGAAGCCTCACAAAATGTGTAATAGTGTGCAGCAGCAAAGTACTTTCAGAGGAGGCTGCTGCGACACAGCTAGGTCGATTCTTGAAAGTCTTGCAGAGAACTTTCAAACACGCCAGTCTGGAAAGGTTCTGGAAATTCTTGAATGTTTCCAGTCAACAAGTATGCAAGAGTTTTATTTTCTTTCAACCGACTTGTTGAGAATTGTATTAGTATGTGTATCCACAGGATGTATATTATACATGAGTGTCAACGTAATACTTTACTTGCGCTGCAGGTCATAAACAGACACATCTCTTGAACAGCAGCAGACTTGGACTGCAATTTCCCTCCTTCACTTCATATCAGATCTACATTTCTCATATTAAGGTAGGACTCAACGTGAGGCGCAGGTCGTGCTAACTCATAAAGGCTGCGTTGTTGCTATCTGAGATCCAAGAGCAACACCAGCAGGATAGTGATGATTATTAAAGCAGCATCTTGTAATATATTTGGTTTTTGCTCCGAGGTTCTACCTAAATCTGTGTAAATCCGTAAATACAAGTCACTCCACTTTAAGTCAGCCATACTGTATGATGCTTCTGGTTTCTCGAAGCATTATTGGCCAATGTAACAGGTTGCCAACACAAATGAAATCAGAACAAAAAAACAACAACTTCATTAGACGACATTTACCCTTTGAACTAGTTGACCCATTGGCTGTATTAGGCCTAACGTGGCGGCGGTACGTTTTCTCTCTGAGTCCTGAGAGGCGGGATCGCTGTCTCTCTCAGCTGACGTGCTGTCGGCTGTTAAAAATGCACCGTTCTATTTCTAAATGCCTCATAAATTATGGCTCCGCTACAAAGTGCGTCACTGTGAGACTGATCTGGGCTCTTACTTGCACATTGCTGTGAAACACACCCCAAGTCCACCCATGTGAAGCAACGTTTGTGTGGGTGTCCAGCCAGAGCAGAACAAGCCAGTTAGCAAGTGCAGGCAAACATTTCCTGTTTTCTCTCTGTCACATACTTACTGCCAAGTATTGTTTTCTCTGTGTTCCGATTCAGATTCTTGCAGATGAGTCTATTATCTTTCTGTGTGTTTTTTAAAAAATACAATTAGTTGCATCTTAAAGCTAAATTTGCTAATCCGATTGAATAATCCAAAGGAATTAAAATGGGTTATGGATCTCATCTGCGTTCTATTTTTATTGTGTTTAAAATGTGGCTTTGGAACTCCCTGCAGTGGCTTCGTGTGGCTCCATTCTGTCATCTCCGCCTGGCTGTTGAGGCATCGACTGGCACTCTTGGGAGTGGCCTAATTTAAACTTCTCCTCTGTTTAAAGATGTCGGCTGATTGTATAGCACAAGTCCGGCATCTGTTTATTCAGGCTCGGGCCCCGTGTGCAAATGGTAATTGGTGTGAGTAAGAGGGACTTATTGGGCTATTGTTGACGTCCTGGAGACCATTAGCGAGACCGCAGACCAGACTGGCCCAGTATCAGACGGGTATGAGATGAGCTCATCTTTTCCATCCCCTGCACCGTAGGGGACTTCAGAGGGGGTTTAGGACAGGGGGCTGGCTCTGAGTGGGGGTGGAGGTTGGGGGGGGGGGGGGTTAAGGTCATAAAAGAGTTGAGGCACAATCTATCATTAATCTGTGTGTCTGGGCACTGTGGGAACTGTTGGCGTTATATAAGTCCAAGTGTCCACAACATCTTTTTTCCTCTCTTTTTGTCCTGAGATAAACAAACTCAATGTTGCCTCAGAGTGATATCAATTCTTACCAGACGTCTTCCATTCTGAGCTCTATGGACTTCACACTGACTGCGGCATGATCAAGGTGGCTTTTCTCAATGCTGTGTCTTTTGCATTCAAAATTATTTCTAATTGTGGTCTTTTTTTTTTTAACATCCATCAAGTCTGGTACTTCTGTTGTCATTGTTGTGGCTATCTCTATGGTGACAGGTACTTCAAGCCAGCTTGTTGCTTTAATCGCTTTGAATTTGGCCCACCTTCCAATTGCAGTAGTAATCTTCATTGATCTTACGGCGTCCTCCTACTTCTGTCTTTGAATAAAATGTTCCACTCTCGCTATTTCATCCACGGCCCACGTGGTCTTAAAAAATAAAATGGAATGCTTCAGCAGCAACGTTGTAAACCCGACCCTCAGTGCCAGTTGTCTCCTTTCATCCATTTTGATGCCATTAAATCATCAAGGCGCCTGAATGTGAGAAAGCTTAATGAAACAGTAGATCTGGAAATGTTGAGGATGATTAAGCCACCAGCAGGTCAAGACTCAATTACAAGACCCCCTCAGTCTCCTCTTGATGGAGTGGATTTTCTTCTTTCTTTTTCTTGTGTATGTTATGTTTGCCGCTTTGGGGCTGGGCAGTTCTGTGGAGTAATGACACAGAAAATAAAGTCCGTCCGAGGGCCTCGTCACATGTGGCTGGACGGCACGTAGACACATGGCACTCTGCCATCACGCCCCCTGATTTCCGTCCATGCCCGCCACCGCTGGTGAGTGGCGTGTGAGTTGTTTGGGTTAGACTTAGCCCACTGCTACCTAATGGGTGGGTGGGTGGGTGGGTGCGCTCTTTGTGTACTTCTTGAATGTCTGCCGCTTAATCACCGTCCCTCATCAGTGCACTCCAGGGGGCGGGGGGTAGACGGAGCCGGGCGGAGTTGTGGCCCCCGCCAGCCTTGTGCAGGAAATGGGACACGGCCTTTGGACATGAGCTGCAGCATCCAGTCCTTGTGGAGAAATGATGTCATCTGAGTGGCACTTAATCTTTTTATCTGTCTCTGCTGATATGGCTCTGGCTCAAAGCAAACAACTCCAGGGCCATCACGTTGGGTCACATTTTAATTCCTCAGTGCAGACCAACATGTGAACTTGGATCAACCCAAGAAATGCTTCGGTGGCCAAAGTACACTTTTTCACCTCAACATGCTTCACATGGGTGACGGTTCAGCGATCCCAGTCATTTAAGGGACCTGGGATTTGCCATGATTATTGGTGCCAGATGGTCATTGGTTTGAGTATTTTTTTGATTATTGTTAATCTCCTGGAATCTCCCAGGTTGACAGAAAATGTTTCAGTGGAAAAGCAGAACAGTTGTCAGTTGTGCAAAATGAGTTATTGTTATCAGCTGCGTTATTAAGTCAGATTTTCTGCACTGTTTAGTCAGAGTTGAAGGTAAACTACAACATGATGGTATGGATCTGCCCTCCCTGGTAGCAGCAGGTCATTCTGCTGCTGGTGCTGTCATCATATGGTAGGTGTGTGTTGTTGGCACTCTTGGCAATCCTTTGTGTCAACAACACTGCAGCGCACTGCAGCATCTCTGACCACAGTGTAGCATCTCGATGGCTATACTTCCAGCAGGATGGCAAACTGCTTGACAAAATCCAAAGGTCTTCTTAGTTTGTGTTCAGTCACCAACACTAAAAGATCATCTTGATCATTGGCCTCTTCCACATTTTCTTATCCAATAAAATGTTGTTTCTGCTTGATTACGGTTATTGCTCAATGATTATTGTGATGGAACTGGAATACTTTTGATAACATAGAGGTAAGTCCGGTGGGCCTCACGACTGCATCTCCCTCTCTGAGGTGGATATGATCGAGGTAACCTGCTGCCAAATCTAGCTTTTACTTCTCAGTGATGGTCACGCAGTAGCCAAGCGATGACCCAATTGTCTACTGAGTCGCTGGTGTTGAACAACGTTAGCGGCCGTAAACAACAGATGCAGCGCGACGTCGATGAGTACCTCCCAAATTAGCGCAACACTGCCCCCTACAGGCGAAAGGAGGGAACCAAGGTGGAGCGAAAGTAGGTCAGAGGGAGGAAGTTCCGGGGGGGGCGCACATTTGTTGATCAGATTGATGCATAGACAGAAATGTACCTCAATTTGACAATCTTTGGGTGAAGACAGGCATCAAACACATGTACTGTATGTATTGTTGGAACGGTGCGTTTTTGGACAGTAGGAAGAGCACTACGGTTGTCTGAACAGCAGATGGCACCATCAGCGTGTGTTGACTAAATGGGTCAACCTGTAACTTGCTACTTCACATGCCTTCATATTTATCCTGATTAAAAAAAAAATAATAATAAAATGTTTTTGAGTGAAATTTTCTTCTGAAATTTCCCTCAAAGTTTCCAGTACGAGGCTTTTATCTGAAGCGTATTTGGAATGATGACATCTGAACGAGGAAAGGAAGGGGGACAAACAAGATTAGATTATTTTTTTTTTACTGACTCTCAGCTTTTGATGACTAGAGGGGCCTTCTCAGTCCGGGTTTATTCTGCCCTCTTTTCAATCTTGCTGATTTCGACGGGATCCGTTTTGATCCTTTGAGAAGGAAACGCTTCATGCTGAAAATAAGTGAAATTTGGCAGAATATTACAATTTTAAACACGGATCCATTATATGCACGCTCTTCAAACTGTCTTCTGTGCGCCAACATTCAAACACAAGAGGAGAAGCGCTGCGTTTCTGCACCTGCCCCGGTGCTGCAGTGGCGCGTTGACCTTCCTTGTCTGCCTCATCTCCTCTGTCAGCCCACTTTGCCACATTATTATTCTGCACAGGCTCGCCGCCCGCTCCACAGTGGTACTGGTTCTGCAGATGTTTAATTGTCCGCCCGTTTTGTCACTGGCACACCGATTTGTGAGCGTCTCAGACCGCTCATCACCTTGGCTTCTCCTCGTTCCTGCGCTCTGTTTGCCATCAGCTTTCTTCTCTCCACCTCACTGTCTGACTGTGCGGAATGTCTATTGAGAGAGCAGTAAATGGCTAAGGAGCTTTGTACTGGCTGGTTTCACATTGTTGCAGGTACAGTAAGAAACTCATTTTGACCTTTCACTGCAGTCCTGCTTTGCTGCAGCAAGAAACTTGGTCGTCAACTATTTGTACTGATACCGGTAAATGTTTCCCTGTATTTGTTTTAGCATAGCTAGATACTGCTTGGCAGTTAATTATGTGCTGTGTGTAGTATTTGTTGTAAATATTGCATGTTCACTTTGCAGCGTGAGAGTAACATTCCAAGTGGCAGACAGAGGTTTTTAGGATGGAAGCCCCCCCGTGTTTTGTTGTTGTTGTTGTTGTCTTTTGCAGAGACTCTGGTTGGGTAAGTGCCCCCCCCCCCCCCCTCATTCCAATAAGAGAGCAAACACAAAGCTGTACTATTTCATCCATTTTGACAGTTTTCTGTGTTTTAAGCTTCTGCATGTTGAATCCTTTAAATTTTTTTTTTTTTTTTTAAAGATTAAATGTAATTGTTTTTTTTTCTAAAATGTCATCAGCTGCCGTCTTACCCATCTAAAGTGCATGACTAGGTAGTTTCAGGGGAATGCTAAAAACAGCATTTTTGCAGGAGGTTGGAAACACGGGGCTAAGAAGGCCTTCACTGAAGATATGTGGAGGGGTTTTTGGTTGTGGTTTTTTGGCTAAGAATTTGTTGGTTGCTCCTCTGGAGAGAAAATTTAAAAAATAATCTCTGCCAATGGGCAGACTGTGAGACATTCAACAAGCATGAAGCTTTTAGAATCACTATATGATGTATTTTAGCTGCTATATTTGGAAAAGAGTTGAAATTGATTTCTTTTTCACACAACTTTCTGGTATCATGGTCTAATTTTGACTTTGTTATTAGGTCTTATCTTCATACAGTCCTCATACAGTTCAATTTTGCCGTTTAAAAAAAAAAAAAAAATCACTTGTCAACAGTAAAACACTATTTGACCGAGATGTTTGGGTCATGACTCTCTGGAAACAGTAGATGGCAGTGCAGGCAAAGAATCAGGCGTTATTAAATTAAAAGAGATGCTGTGAAAAAGGAAGGTTACTAAAGGTTAATGGAAGTTCAGTTTTTTGGGCAAATTGAGAAAAAAAAGATAAAATGGTGTCGATCCCTTCGAAAACATTTTAGTTTAAGCATTTAAGTCATCCTGTCTGAACAGTTTTACTGTCAGCCACCACAACAAATCTGTACCTTCATTTTGTGGTCCGTATTTCCTCAAGCATTGTGTTGTGGGTTAAAACCCAATCAAGTTAATGCATTTTCAAGGAGAAAACATTCAAAGCAGGTGAGGACGATAAGCCTTTGCTGTATTGGCTGTGTTAGTAAGAAGAAACATTTTGTGCCAGCGTGTTTTGATGATTCGCTCTTTGCTTCTCTTCTTTTTTTCTACTCTCGTTGGTTTGACTTTTACCTTTTGTGTTCTTTTGACTATCACCGACGTTGAAACAACGACCACACAGTTGAGTTTTAAACATATTGAAACATTAGTGCAAAAAAAAAACAAACAAAAAAAACAAACAACAGCCACAACTTTTAAATCTCAGAAAAATGTAAATGACCAAATCGAATTCTAAAATGAATTACACTAATAAATCTGTGCACAATCTTGAAGAAGAGCTGCTCAGGAGCTCTGTGGCTGTTGTTGTTGTTGTTGTTGTTGTTGTTGTTGTTGTTGTTGAGGCCTAACTAATTGACAGTCTGCTCTGCTATTTGCTGTGATCGTAGCCACCTCCCCCTGCCCCTCATAGATAATTAATCAGCACACACACAAACGCCAGCGGACAGCCTCCCTGGGAGAGGGAGCTGCTCCTCCTGCTCCTGCTGCTCCTCCTGCTCCTGCTCCTCCTCCTGCTGCTCCTGCTGCCTTCGGCCCCTCCTGCTCATTGGCTGCAGCTGTAGCTTGCGTTGCTATGACGTCACGACGATCAATTTCCTCGGCCCGGCGTGTTGAGAGACTGCTGGGAGAGGAGCAGCAGGAGGAGGGAGGGGGGGAGCGGGACACCGGCAGGGCTACGAGCAGTTGCTGCAGAGAGTCCGTCACTCAGCAGCAGGGGGCGCAAGTGGGGGGGGGGGAGGGAATTCTTTTCCCCGCAGCGGTCGGCTCGCGCCGTTCAGAACCGCTCCGCATGGCTCATGCGTGCACGTCGTTTCCTGCGCGAGCACACGCTTAAATAACGCAGCCTCGGCGCGCTGCAGCGACACAAGGTAAGGCGGGTGGAAGGGGGGGGGGGGGGTGCGCGTGTGCAATATACACGATCGCATCGATTTGTTTTTTTGTTTTTGTTTTTTTTGCAAATGTCAGCGTGCGTGTGCGCGCGGTACGTAGCGACGTTGACTCCAGCGCCAGAGCTACGGAGAGTCCAGCAGCAGGGAGCGCAGCGGCAGGAGAGTCGGCACGGCTGCCATGTGACCGACCCGGCGAGCCGCGATTGGCCGAGGCCCGCTCTGACGTCAGCGCATTGCCTCCGCCCCTCCTCAACACTCACTCCCGCATTCCCCCCCCACCCCCACTGTCAGCCGCACACAAACACACACAAGCAGAGCCCTCCCTCCCTCCCTCTCTCTCTCTCTCTCTCTCTCTCTCCCTCCACCCTCCACCCTGCCTCCGTTATTTATTTTTTTCCTCCCTCCACTCTGCTGTTCCCCTCCAACCTCTCAGCATCCTCGGCCGAACGAGCGCCTGGGTTAGAGCCGCAGCTGCGGTGACACTGCCATCCTCCATGGCTTAGCCCCCCCCACCCACCACCACCACCTCCTCCTCTGCTCAGCAGCAGCTAGCCTTAGCCAGGCGACCCCCCTCCCCCCCACCACCACCACCACCCTCACGCGGACCCCCCCCCTCCTCTCTCTCTCTCTCCGTATCTCCCTCGCCCTCCCGGGGGCTGCTTGACAGGCGCCGTCTGGGGAGGCTCGCGCTTGGCCAGGGCGTTAGCCACATGCACACGGCCGCTCCGCCGCCCATCACTCACGCCGTGTCTCTGTGGTAACCGGGGGCCTCTTCTCTTCTCCCCCCCCCACCCCCCCACCTCCTCGCGCCTCCTGTTTTTACTCCAGGCTCCTTGGAAATAGAGGAATGCAAATCTGCAACCATGATGGAAGGTGAGCTTGTTTTGTTGCTTCAATCAGTGCGTCTGCCACCGTTGCTCTTTTCTATTTATTTCTACATTCTTTTTCTCCGTGTAATCCCCTTTATGTCCTCGTCCTGTCGCGCTTCAGTTGGTGACATGCGTGTGTGCGTGGTGTTTGTGGGTTTGGGAGGTTCAAATGTCACATGCTATGTTGCTATATTAAGTGCATACAGTTGAGTGACTTGCATGTCGTTGTTGGGGGGGTGGTGGGGTGGTGGGGGGGGGGAGCACCGTCATTGAATGTCCAGCACAGAGGCACAATGGCGAGACTAACTGACTAACTGAAGCGTATGTACCTCCTTCTTCTTCTTCTTCTTTCTTTCTTTTTTTTTTTGTCAGTGCGTGTGCACGCTGATGACAGAGCCCCTTCTCTGCCCCCCCCCCACTGCTGCCTCCCACCGTTCAGGATTATTTGGATTTATTGTGCACCAGGGCTTATGTGCCCAGCTGGCTCACTTGTATAAATTCCCTTTGTATGATGTAGTTGAACACACATGCGCACGCAGGCACATATACACCGACAGTAGCATACATCTTCCCAAGGTATCTGCTCTCTCTCTCTCTCTCTCTCTCCCCCCCCCCGCTGTCCTGTGTGATTAGCTCATCCTGAGCACGCTCACGGTTATACCCTCGGTCCCGGCTGATGCATCGCCGTCGGCTTTGACTGTAATGACGGAAAATGGGAACCGATGACTGTTTCAGTTTCCTGTCCCTTTAATTGATGACATCATCTGGCCCGGCACCGAGGAACGAGTCCCTGTAGCTCTGCAGCTGGCACACGAAAGCCTCCGTCCGTCCGTGCTCCTCCGATCGCGTCTCTCGCTTGGTTTTCGCCCTCTCGTCGGCTTCTGGCGGACGTTTGTGTTTGTAACGTTGAGGGCCGCCTCTGCCGCCCTGCGTGGCGAGAGCAGCTCCTGGATGCTGACTTTGACTGACTCAACCTTGAATCCTTGGATTATGTAAGCCTTCAGTAGACATCATGTTGAACCCATGGCTATAGAAGACAGGGCAGCAAAGCAAATTATTAAAAAAAAAACAAAACCCCACAGAAATATAATGCAGTGTAGTGGCTTGATGTTGACGGTTTTCACTGAGTGGACCCTTTTATTAAGGATCCCTTTCCCACTACAAGTGGCTGACTCACTGGAAGGACTTCCTTCAAGTGGACCTGCTGTTCAGACATTACCCAGTAGCGGTTGCTGTCTGTTCAGTGATGTTTTTCTTTTTCACATTGTCATTCATGTCTTGAAACAGTGTTTGGTCAGTAAACATACTGCTTTATTAGTGCAGTTGTACTGAGTAGGTTAAAACAATAGTCACCCGGCTCCTCTGCCACAGTCATGCCGTTGTGCCGACTGCAAATGCTTCTTACGCTGACATTTCTGTTGCAAACCCTTTATGCACCAACCTCCGTTTGCAAGTTGATCATGTGGAAATCCCGAGTCTCCCGGTGCTCTTAGGCAGCACGATAACTTAAACGTATTTGTTCTATCATATTCATTCTCTCTTACACCGATATACCGTAAATTAAATCTTAGAACCTGTACACTCTTGATTGGACACTGAAATAGTGTACTTCTCTGTAAGAGTTTTAATAGTAGTCGTCGCTGCCTTGTCCTTACCTGCAGAGCGAAGGTACAAAGCTTTTGATGAACGTGTGAATTGCCCCCCCCCGACCCCTCCCGTTTTAAATGTTCAATCTTGATACACACATCAAGAGTTACACTTTGTTCAAGAATGAGTCAAGTGCGTTCTGGGGCCACCCCCCTTGGGCTGGACTGTCGGAGGCATTAGCTCCATCTGTCATAAGTCAAGAGGTTTAGGGGAAGGAGGGAAGGGAAAAAAAAGAACCCTGCACTGGACTGCATACAACTTCCTGTCCATTAGCACGGCTAGCACGGGCTTAGCAAAGACTGTGTGAAGGCGGGATTACAGTCAGGTGTTAAAATTGGATGGTAATCCTTTTTAGCTCTGCTTTTTTAAGACCCATGCCATGGTTGACATTGTTGTGCCTGGGTGTCACATGGGGTTGCAGAGATGAGGTGATTACTCCAGGAATACAGGAAGCAGCTCGGTGCTTTTGCAGCATTCCTGCGGTAATAGCAATACGAGTAGCGATGTTTTCTTTAATAAAAACCAAACAACAGCACAATGAGCGACACTGTTCAGCCAAAAGAAAAACAATGTGGATAGAAGTGTTTCAGTGTCAGGGCCGTCTCTGATGAGATGCTACTCTAATATTAACTGCCTTAGCAGTCATTCCGAAAGTCATTTGACTCTTTCTGAACATATACTGCTGTGATTGATCCACACTGTGTCACAGCGTGTTTGTACGTTTCAGCAGCACGTATGTCATTTTGCAGTGGTCTTAAATGCTTGTTTGTACCCCCCCCCCCCGAGCACAGACTGGAGTACCATTTTCTTCAGCGGTGCAGTGGGATAGCTCATTCTCTTGAATTTCACAGCAGGGGGAGGATCAACATGTCACCAACATCTGAGAGAAGTCAAATATATGTTCAATTAGTGATGATGGTACAAGTAACAGGGAATCACTGCCCATGTACGGCTCATGTCAACTCCCTTGCAGTGAGCCAGTGCATCTAACTGCTGTAACCCTAACCCTGTTCAGCCTTGGTTAAAAGAAAAACTGTTGTTCTGAAAAAAACGTTTTCAAACGTTTTGAGCCGTCTTTGGACTTAATGGGTTGTAATATAAGTTGCATTGCCTCTTACAGGGTTTCAGACTACTAGTCCTCCTAATCCCTGTTGGGTATCAGACCTTCACAGGGGAGCGCGGTCCTAAAAGCTGCCGCTCCTGCTGTAACTTGGATAAACCCTTGACTGGAATGCTGCTCTAGAGGTCAGAGAGGACGGGAGGCCATATGCTGTGTTCAGTTGCATTCTTTTAAGGTTATGTTCGTCAGCGTTTGAGCTCACTAGACCTGTCTGAAAAACCCAGAAAACAAGATTTTGTGAGATGACGTTTCGAAACGTGTGAAGTAATGAGCACTTTGTGGGCCTGCTGCGCGCGTGGCGTGCATGTTAGCAATAACCTGCCGCTTGAACATCATCACCAAAGGTTTATTTTGTTGCTGTTGTTCATTTTTGGAAATTCAATGTTGTTGAAAGGGCCAAATATGCTGTGCTATAACATGACAGCTGGCTCGGTTTAGACTGCACTATGCAGTAGTGCAGCTGCCCCAGGTGCAGTCACAGCAGATCTGCAACGTAGCATCGCTGTTCGCTGCGGATGCACCGATCAAGTGCATGCGGGCCGTGTAAACCTCAGTCTTTTCATTAAGCTTGATGTTCTAATATTGTTTCTCTATGGTGTTTTTTTTTCCAACAGATTTGGGCTATGTTTTTTCCCTTCTTTCTCTAGAAAAACGCTACTCCGTCCTTCAAAGTACATCAGTCATTTTATGTGAATTATTAAATATGCTAATTTGTCGATGGTGTAACATAAGAATTTGCTCCTGAGTTCTGCCAGTTTCAGAAAGTCCTAAGCAGTCCCAGCTTCACTCTGAGACAACATCACGACTGACTTTTGATTACTGACTATTATCTGCCAAGCAATATTTGCCTAAACTGTGGAGTGCACCATCTTTAAGAATTAGAATTTATTTTTGAATGATTCATAAAGAAAATGAAGGATTCATAAATTCCTCAGTAAGTCTGTGTAACAGGCTGGCTGTGCGGCGACTTCGCGGATGTGTAAAACGAGCCTCACTTGCCTGTCATTACACCAACCCTAAGTCGTGGTGGTCCCGTGCATTGGTTGCGAGCCTTGCTGGCTGTGCATGAATTCCGCAACAGTGTGATCCAGAACCACATATCATGTGCGGATGCGGAACTATCTCCGTCCGCAGTGCCCAAACAATTTGCAACACCGAGTTTTCTCTGGTCACCGTGAACCTTTATAGAGGCTCAGCTGCCTTTTCACATGAAAGAAGGTTTTAACTTGGTGTCAGAGAGTGCCGAGGCTGTCGAAGTCACAAGGTGGCCATTGAGGGAGTCGATATGCCAGCAGACGGCGTTAGAAATGTTTATTATAACGGATATCCCCTTGAGATGCACCATCTCGCTTTCAACTGGGTCCATAGGATATCGCTAGGGGTCCTACAGAACTCCTATCTCAGACACAGACAGTCAGAAAGGACGGCTTATCGAGACAGTAACGGCATTGCTGCATGCTGCATTCAATACCTAGAGAACGTACTCGCTTGGTTGGATTGTATACTTGAAAATGCATTAACGTTAACGTCCCAATAGCATGTTACAGATGCATCGGTTAGATGTCGCTGTACGTATGTATGTGTATTTAAATCCAACCGTCCTTCCATTTTGTCTCGGTGCTCTGAATGAAAGTGCATGTTTGCAGGTCAGGAATGGCTGAGAAACGCAGAGCCTTGTTCAGTGAGTCTCAGCAGAGAGGTTCTTGTGTGACTGCAACAGGTTTGATGCAGACTTTCCCAGCGGGACTGCGAGGAAGGCCGCAGTCAGTCACTCGCTTGGAGGAAGTGCATTTTCGCAGCAGATTGTCCCAGACACCATCTTGTTCTCCGTGCAAACAAAGGCGCTCACGCTCAGACGGTCTTATGTAAGAATTCCCTGAGATTCGCAGCCAGATAATGCTCCGTAATTCCGGAGCATCTGCAGGAAGATTTGGATCTTTTGTTCAGTCCGCGTGGTCTTTCTCCAAATGTACCAGACGTGAAGTATGTCGGCTCGAGAACGGTCTTCCTCATCGCCAGGTGAAACTCCGGATTACTTTGCTTTTCTGATGGGCACACAGTCTTTAAATAATGACTGCTCTGTGACTCTGCGTGGATACTACGGGAGTCAGCGGCACGACTCCCTCGCCCTCCGCAGCCCGTTGTCATTCGCTCAGATCCCCGACGAGCCTCCAGCGATTAAAAAGCCTCCCTGCGCCCTCTGAAGGGTTTCACACGCGCCAGTTGTGGAAGCAGTGCAGCAGTGCAGCCTGCAGAGCGACTCGGTGCCAAGTTAGAGAGCGGACGAGGCAAATCAACGCAAAGCGTCGCAGCTTCAGAAATAGTCAGGCGGGAAAATGAGAGTGTGCTACGCAGGCAGGGTGGGTAAAGCAAATGAGGAGTGGCTGAGGTGAGCATCGTGATCAGGCGAGTTCAAATGCTGAAAGGTGATTGAGTGGGGGGGATACGTGCAGAGCAGCAAGGCATGACAGCTCCCCAGAGGAAAAGGGCCAAAACAAAGAGTTTGCAGGCAGAGAGGAAGAGGGCGGCGTCCTTGTAGCCGACTGACTCGCTGCTTGTTGTGTCTTTGTTTTAGTCATGACATCGTCCATTCAATGATTCCAGAAATCATCAATGCATACGTCTTGTATGTATTTTAGATTCATCCCGTCCCAAGCTGCAAACGGATGGCTGGGTAGACGTCAGTGCGAGGGGAACCCTGGAGGGCTTTGGGTTGGTTTTGCAATATAATATTCATGTGCTACTCTGCATAATGCATTCAGCTCCCTAACTGACTCTTAGTGCTTGGCTCCAAACCCCTTTGACGCTGCTTAATTAGAACATTCACGTGAAAAAATGTGAAGTTGAATGGATTAAAAAGTCCTTTATATTAGTTGTGTTTGGAGGGTGTGTGTGGGATAAACATTCAAAACACTGTTTGTGATAAGTGTTTGATTTCCTTTTGCCTTTACTTGCCAACACTGCTTTGAATAAGTGCTGAGCTTACCCAGAGGAGTTGTGTCAAATGCAAACTTCAAATGATCAATGCAGAAAATGGTTTGGTTCAGATTGCCGGCTGCTACTGTAAGCAAACCTTGGAGAAACCTTGGATCGCCATTTAAGATGAAATAACAGTGAGAATGCATTCAGAATTACATGCTCACTTGTATTTACTCAATCGAGTTTAAAAGGTTTTATTTAAAACAAAAAAAAAACAAAAAAAAGAAGAAATGTTTTGACTAAATCAGCGGGTAGTTGTGTTTTGACTCACGACAAAAGTTTCCTTCATTGGCACAGAAAACCAACACGGCCTAAAACTGCACACAATTCACACAATTATTTATGTATGAGGTTGCTTTTAAATATTTCTCAAGATTTTGAATTCTATGAGGAAAGAAAGCTGAGGTTTGTGTGGTGGAGACAAAAAACCTGTGTTTGATTACAGGTATTTTACCTTCTGTCGTGTTCCGCACCATAGCACGTTTGTCTTCACCCTACGTGGAGGATCACCATACAGACTGCTGTCTCTGCACTCCCTCGGCCTTTTAATGTAAGCCCTCTGCTTAATATCCTGCCTGTCCCGTCTTCTCCCTTCTTCCATTCCATTCATTTCACCCTTTCAGCGCTTGATAAGAGAAACGAGCCATTGCGTTTGTGCATCTGCGTGTGGTTTCTGTATCAAGTTCCCTTCTTTCTTTTTTCCATGTCTGCGGACGCGTCGCCGGTCCGGCACTCTCCTCTCCGTGTGATGTTTCTTTTTGTTGTTGTGGCGTTCTGCGGCTCTGAGCCAGACCAGTACAAACAGATGTCAGTTCCAATCAGCAGGGAGGTGGGAGGGGGACGCATGAGCACGAGTGACGCAGCGGCACAGCTACAGGAAAAAGATTAGCGGCATTTGGATTGATGCTGGCCGGGCCTGAGAGACGCAGCGATGAGGCCCGGATTAAGAGGCGGAGATGGAGGGAGAGACGGAGGGAGAGATGGAGGGAGAGACGGAGGGCGGAGATGGAGGGAGAGACGGAGGCAGAGACGGAGAGAGAGATGGAGGGAGAGATGAAGGTGGAGATGGAGGGAGAGATGGAGGGAGAGACGGAGGGCGGAGATGGAGGGCGGAGATGGAGGGCGGAGATGGAGAGAGAGATGGAGGGAGAGACGGAGGCAGAGACGGAGGGAGAGATGGAGGGCGGAGATGGAGAGAGAGATGGAGGCAGAGATGGAGGGAGAGATGGACGGAGAGACGGAGGGAGAGATGGAGGGCGGAGATGGAGGGCGGAGATGGAGGGCGGAGATGGAGAGAGAGATGGAGGGAGAGACGGAGGCAGAGACGGAGGGAGAGATGGAGGGCGGAGATGGAGAGAGAGATGGAGGCAGAGATGGAGGGAGAGATGGACGGAGAGACGGAGGGAGAGATGGAGGGCGGAGATGGAGGGAGAGATGGAGGGAGAGATGGAGGGCGGAGATGAAGGTGGAGATGGAGGGAGAGATGGAGGCAGAGATGGAGGGAGAGATGGAGGGCGGAGATGGAGGGAGAGATGGAGAGAGACGGAGGGAGAGACGGAGGCAGAGATGGAGGGCGGAGATGGAGGCAGAGATGGAGGGAGAGATGGAGAGAGATGGAGGGCGGAGATGAAGGTGGAGATGGAGGGAGAGATGGAGGCAGAGATGGAGGGAGAGATGGAGGGCGGAGATGGAGGGAGAGATGGAGAGAGACGGAGGGAGAGACGGAGGCAGAGATGGAGGGCGGAGATGGAGGCAGAGACGGAGGGAGAGATGGAGGGAGAGATGGAGGGAGAGATGGAGGGCGGAGATGAAGGTGGAGATGGAGGGAGAGATGGAGGCAGAGATGGAGGGAGAGATGGAGAGAGACGGAGGGAGAGACGGAGGCAGAGATGGAGGGCGGAGATGGAGGCAGAGACGGAGGGAGAGATGAAGGTGGAGATGGAGGGAGAGATGGAGAGAGACGGAGAGAGAGATGGAGGGAGAGATGGAGGGAGAGACGGAGAGAGATGGAGGGCGGAGATGGAGGGCGGAGATGGAGGGCGGAGATGGAGAGAGAGATGGAGGGAGAGATGTAGGGAGAGATGGAGGCAGAGACGGAGGGAGTGATGGAGGGAGAGATGGAGGCAGAGATGGAGGAGAGATGGAGGGAGAGATGAGGGAGAGATGGAGGCAGAGATGGAGGGAAAGATGAAGGGAGAGATGGAGGGAGAGATGGAGAGAAAGATGAAGGGAGAGATGGAGGGAGAGATGTAGGGAGAGATGTAGGGAGAGATGGAGGGAGAGATGGAGAGAAAGATGAAGGGAGAGATGGAGGGAGAGATGAAGGGAGAGATGGAGGGAGAGATGGAGGGAGAGATGTGGCTGTTCGGGGTAAGGGAGTGACGCTGATTCGCGGCGCCTGCCTCTGATGAAGTGATTAAAGCGAGACGCAGCGTGTGGCCCCACCATCAGCCGTGTCTCGCATGTTCTGCGGGCCCCCGGATTGTTTGCTCGGTGGGTTGGTGTCAGCGGGAGACGCGGCCCGTCGCCCCGCTGGGTACATTAAGCCTGGTTAAACACTGAGTAAGAGATGGAGCTCTAATCCACTGGGATGTGTGTTCCTCACTTGAAAGCCACGGCTCCAGCCCGCGAGGATGTCGACTTGCTGCTCAGACTTTGTGAGACCATCGCTGAGCCTTTTAAAGTTCCACATCGTACAAATCTTCCTTCCTCAAGTTCACACAGCAGCAATGTTCAACACAGTTCTTCCCTAGAGAACAGACCCGCACGACACGCTGCGTATTGTCCGTTGGTGGGTAGTAGTAAAGTACAAATACTTTGCTACTGTACTTCAGTAGATTTTTCAGGTATTGCTATTGCAGCTGCTATTAGATGGAACTGTTTGAATTTTGCTGTTGTGTAGTGAAATATAAAAATGAATATTTTTTTTAAAGGAGAGTATTTTCCAGTACATGAATTTTGGGGCCACTCTGGTCAATTCAGTCCAGATTATTCTGTAACAACTTTTTAATATTTGCAAATTATCAACAAATGTGTTGATTCATTAATGGCAAAAAAAAAAAATACCGTTTATACTTTTCACCAAAGTACATCTCGGAACACGTACTTTCTTACTGTGACTTCAGTAAAGGAGTGGGGCCAGTACTTTTAGCAGAATATTTTTACATTTTTTACACAAGTATCCATACTTTTACTTCAGTGCAGAACGTCAACACTTTTTCCAGCTGTGTTTTTCTTCATTGCCACTCAGAGTGCATTGAACAAAGGGCTATAGATGTGTGTGCGCCCCGTGTGAATGTTGGTGTTTCGGAGATAAAAGAATCTGGAGAGTCGGCGGCCCGTCCCGTCGGTGTTCCCAGGAGCCTTCAGATGAATGACTCATGGCAGATAGGATTTCATCAGTGGACATCGGACCTTCCTCAGAATAGGGGAGCCTTTGATTTTTGCTGTACAACCAGGGAGGTGAGTGGGGAGGAGAAAAGGATGCCGTGGAGACAGAGGGGACTAAAAATGCCCCCCCCCCAAAAAAAAAAAAACAAAAACAAAACGCACATTAGTGTAACCACAACCCATTCAGCACCTGTCATAGCTTGACTGTAAATCTGTTTTTTTCTTCCTTTATCACAGAAAGATTGACTTTGTGCTTCCCCACGATCGCTGTAATCAAACATCTCTGCAAAGAGCTGCCGATGTGGCCTTTGAATGCCATCTTCCACACTGCAGTTATTCACAAGGCTGTCAAGTCAATCAGTGGAGACTGTTTTCTCCTCAAGTAGCTTTTTCCCCGCCAAGTACTTTTCAAAGGATTTCATGTCGTAAACCCACACCGGCCAGTTGCGTTTCTTTTTGTTGAGCGGCGTCATGTAGAAATGAGCTGTCAAACATTGCGAGAAAGCGGCAGGAAACGGGCTGAGTGTGAATAGTTTCCCTCTGCCTTCCCGATTGGCCCAACAGCCGAGATGAGAGGAAACCTTTCTGTGGCTGCGCATGAGCTGTGAAAAGTGTGTAGTGCAGTCAATCATGTTTCATTCTGTTTTAGCAACCATCATTCCCACTATTTTGTTTTGTTTGATGTTTAATTGAAAGTTTTTTGTGTTGTGTTTTAATATTTCACTGACCTCATGGTTCATGTTGCATTGCCGGTCCCATGTGACCCAGTTACCAATGAACTATTAATGAAAAACAAAAATAAACAAAACCCGATCCTACTTTGGGATGGGGTTAACCGGTTTTGAACGAGACCCAAATGAAATGTTAACCAATCTCTACAGTTCGAGGGGCTGTTTGAGGTTGACGTACACAAACTTTCCTCCGCCGATGTCGGGGGACCAGTCACAAGATCTTTCTGTCAGTCCCTCTGGCGTCTTCAGCTGTGTGTGAATAATTTTTTTGGCTCGTGGTTTTTATTATTTATTTGGTTTAATCTAAAAGGGAATGGTTACTGTGAAGTCAGATTTTCCCATCTTACATCCCTTCCCTGTTCTTGAAGTCTTTGAAACCACTGGACTTGGCAAGCGCAGGGAATTGTGATTCTTTTCGGTGGGGAGAGTTTGCTATGAGGAGCTCAGATGTTGAATGGATTGTTTTATTTTGTCGAGGAGCTGCCGCTGAAATGAACTTCCCCACTGTGTGATATACCTCTATATCGATACCTCTGAGAAACCACCTCACGAGAGCGTCGAAACCTTTTAACGATATTTGAGCGCTTTCTCAAAGTTTCTGTTTCAATCACCAGTTTTTTATTGCGATATTTGGGCTTGTCGCTGTTTGTGTACTGCTTCTCCTTCTTAGAGGTACTCTAAGAAGGTTTGCTGATATTCTTATGAAAGGAAGATGTGTAGCTGCGGAAGAAGATTTTCTTTGAGGCCCTGTTTCAATGACTTGAAGACCGTCAGGACATTCCAGTTCCAACCAAACTAGGGTCAAACCTATAATCTGTGCGAGAGGAGCGGAAAGACGGAGCCAGAAGTCTGCCCGAGATTAGCTCGTTGGAATGACACAAGGCAGCTGTCATCCACAACATCCATCCATACGTTTCTTGCCCAAGAATATCAAATTGGATGTGCTGAAACACTTTCACTCATCTCACCCTTACCTCAATGCTTGTTGTGTCTGCAAGGCTTGCAAGATTGGTGCTATGTTTCATCCTTCTTTCTCCGTCTACCGTTTCCTTTTTGTAATTGTTTCCCCTAATTGTCTGTGCTGCACCGTCTCTGGGGTGAGGACGTGACCGGGCTGGGTCTGGGCTCCTGATAGAAATCAACTTTCTTTCATACCTTGTCCAGTATAGAGGAAGCACACACACACACACACACACACACACACACAGAACAAGTTGATTGCAGTCAGCAGCACTAGGTGTTAATGTGGAAACTTGTCATGTACCAGACCATAATTTGTAGCAACACTCTTCCCTGACCATGATTAGTACCCAAATGTGTATTTGGCTGTCAGTGAAGTTTTATATTGTAGAATGTTTAACGGACACATACACACACAAGCACAAGTCGGGGAAAAAGTGAAAAATATTTTGCTCATGAAAACTTCCTCACATTTGTACATTCTTTTGTACATTGTGACCCTCAGGTATTTTGAAGCATTAGACATTTGCTCAGCCGCGTCTTTGCGGAGGCTTGGAGTTGCTCAGAGTTGAGTTGTCGGTCTGTTGCTCTTTGTATTAAACGAGTGTAGAGGCAGTGCTGACCTCTGTATGAAGAGCTGGGAATATGATGGATGAGCTTATCCTGCTAACATTGCTCGAGGGAGCAGAGGCCCTTTATTAACGGTGCTCAGCTTTGCTATCATGTTTGTGTGCACACACGAGATTGGGAAATGCAAAGAGGAGAGAAGCAATAAGATGGAGTATGGGCAAGTAGGAAGGTCACATTTGAAGTAGTTTAAGTTGATATGAGGCGTCTGTGATTTGTTTTGGTTTTCAATTGGAACGGCTCCAATTTTTAGGGTTCGTAGTTACAAAGTCGTTTACCCGATTGGTCCCATTTGCTTTTTCCGAAAGGAAAATCAGGGTGTGACACTACACGCTGTTAACAATTAGAACTGTTAATGTCAGGCAAAAAATGCTTTTCAGTAATGCTAGACACATTTCTAGTCTGCGATGTGGGTTTGATTAATATTTCACTGGATGAAAGCTATTAGGTGCATCCTTGGTCTGCACTGTGCTTTTTTTTCCCCGAGCGTTGGCCAGCCTGTTGCGTATAAACGCAATGAGAAATCCATGACTCACGTCAGGCATGATTTGTGTTCTCTTCGTAGGCGTGTGTGAAATATCTTCTCACCACCACCACGTTTTTCCCCTCCTCCACCTCCTCCTCCTCCTCCTCCTCCGACTCCTTCCTAATAGTGGCGAGTTCGTACTCTGTGCAAAGACAGATCTATCATCTCGCCACCTCCTTGTCTGTGAATCATAATTTACTGTACGCCCGCATGGCATTTTTTGCTTCTTCGCTCATCTGCTCTGAGAATGAAATATGGACAGCCGGTAGTGTATTTTATGGATGAGCACATCCAATATCTCAAGACAGTTTGACTTATCCGCATATGAAAATGTGCAGGAGCAAGCACAATGCCTTGAAAAAACTGCCTGGTGGTACATGGTGCAATTGGGAAGATAAGATTGAAAAAAAAGTGAACCTATACCAGTACGTGGACAGACAGTTTCTGCTTCAGATGTCTGTTCTTTTATTTTTATTTTTTGCTCCAAAGGCTTTCAAAACAGGTCATAGGTTCACTTTCAATTTTTTTTTTTGATGGCGGTAAAAATTCAAAAACAAGAACAGGAAAGTGACACCTGCGGAATCTCACCTGTGAATCTTCCTTGATTTGATATCTGCTGAGTCGACTTAGCTGTGAGCGTAGCATGTATCACTGTTTTTTTTCTTCCTCGATTTAATCTCCCTAATACCACTGTGCTGCCCAGTTTATTTATAGAAGCCTGCTGAGAGGAAACTGTCATCATGATAAATGACAAGTGACTTAGAGTGAACACACAATATAGACTTGGGCTTCAGCTAAACCCATTGTTTAATATCATTTCTCATAGCTCATTCCACCTAGCTGCTAACAACAAATACAAGTATTAAAACAAAAAAGGTCAATTCGATATTTTTGGTTGTTAAATTTCCAATGCATTGCGGCAATGACGCCTGAAAACATTTCTTGGTGATCTTGAAAAAAGACATTGCAGATAAAAAAGAAACTTCATTCCCGTCTCCCTCTTGGCAATTGTGGTGGTATTGGTTCTGCTTTGATTGGAGGACAGGACTGAAATAGCTGTAGCCCCCATCTCAGGGGAGGAAACCAGGAGATGATTGTGTAACTTTCAGACCTAATGGATGGTTAGAATCTGTTTGTGTTATACGTTCAGACATTGGCAAATATGCCTTCACGGCATATCTTTATTGAGACTCCATGATGAACCTTCATCATTGTCTGGAGTCATGGAGGATGCTTGTTTTCCCCATCGCCCTCTCAAAACTTCCGTACCCAGAGTTAATGAATGGACATACTGGTTGAAAAATGGCTCCTCCCATACCTCTTTGTGTGGAAAATCTATGTTAAAAGCCTCTGTGCTGCAGGGTCAGTGGCCACACAGACCTTGGTGGTTGCTATTTGGAGCTTTAAGATGGGAACCATGAGTGCTGGCTGTTTATAGAGACAGTGGTGTGGGGGTGGGGTGGGGTGGGGGGGCGGATGGGAGGGGCCAGTAGGGGAGGCTGAGTGGGTCAAAAGAAGGAGAGCTAGAAAGAGACTGACAGACAAGCTGTGCCATATGCTGTTTGTGGGTTCTATTCAGCAGGTGGTCATCAAATATTGTTGTCATCCACACAGTTCTACACTTGATCCAAGATTAAGAAAGGATGGAATGCTCCACTAGGCAAGGGGTTCTGCATTCATGTTGTGAATCTATTGATCGAGTTGCAACGTTGCCGTCTTCCTCATGGGCCATGGATCAGATAAGAAATGTTGCTGATAAAATTATTGGAATTACTGCCACTGTGTTCATTTGAATGATTACATTGTTCTTGTCAGAGGATTCTAGCCTGTGTCCTGCACTTTTGCTTGCGTTACTTCTCTGCTGTCCATTGTGGCTTCTCCACTGTGGAGTTATCATCACACTAAGCTGCTGCAAATGGCCTCCAAACGTGACCTCTGCTGTCAGACTGGCTTCTCCTGGCCTCCAGTCATAATCTGGTTTCCAGCTGTCTTTGCCCTCTGAAACCATCCTTGTTGTCCAAGGGTTTCCGTGCAGTCAGCGCTGAACTTGTCTGTGAAGGCGGGCTTACACCGCAGACAAGTTGCCAATTTATCAACCATTTATCAACCAACAAACAACCATTTGCACTCGCACTCTCTTCTACAGCCAATTAAGACCTTCTTGTTCTGAGATCGCGGTCGTCCTGCTTTAAAATCATTTCTAATTCAATTATTTCTAATCGCTTACTCAAATATCAACCTTTGTTTTGTTCATTTGTTCTCAGTAATGGAAGGTATCAACTGACCAATCCCTCTTCTACCACTCTACATTGAGACGACATGATGTTCATATCTTGCATGAGTTCTTTACCTCCAGCAGTGGTGCAGAGTGCAGTTTCTGGCCATTCAGCACTTCACTGCGGCCAGGAGAGCAACATTTTTACCGCAATAAACTTGTTGAGTGATGCTGGGGAGCCAGACGTAATTGAAATGAAACACTGACTTAGTTGTCCGCCTATAGTTTTGTGCAACTTTTGCATTTCTATTATTCTTGTAGAAGATAAATGAGCAAGTCATCGCGTGGCCTGGAAACGACACAGATGGATGCATCACTAGCACTCTGGCTAACGAAAACACCTTTTGTTCGTTCCTGCACCAACTGCGAGCATTCTGCCGCATGACCCACTTTATGGAGGTGGCTGATGTCATTTGATGAAACTCTTTTTGTTTGGTTTGGATTGTTGTTTTTTTGTTTTTTTTTTTAAAAAGGGATGCATTTGTGCAGCATCACCGATGTCGTATCCACTTGGCTACACTTGTTTATATGGATGAAGTGTGTGTGTGTGTGTGTGTGTGTGTGTGTGTGTGCGTGTGCGTGTGCGTGTGTGTGTGTGTGCATTGTAAGATGCTGATGGCTCACTGAACAGCCACCTGGACTGCCAAAGGTCTAATTTTAGAGTCAGTTTGCACAAACGCAAACTGACGCCCTCTCGTCGTCCGGCGCTCTCAGAGCACACAGTCAAACTAAAGGCGATGGCAGCCGGAGGCTGTTTTTGAGATTTCACGCACCTGAACCTCCAATATCCCATTGTTGTGCTGCTTTTGAGCAAGACAGGCTCTTCCTCCACTGGGTTCCTGTTGTTGAGCCTCATTGGAAATTTGAGACCAACCCAAGGGGACGATTTTGTCCCTCGTTATGATTCACCTGGAAATGAAACCAATTTAATTTTGATGGGAAAAAAAACAACTTGTTTTCCTGTTGATGGAGATGGCTCACTCATCACAGTATATTGCCATTAGTGCAGTCTCCCAGGTCTTTCCGGCTACAGCTTTAATGTTGCTTTAAATATTATAGGTCTAGGATGTGAAATTTGGCTTGATTTATGATTTTTGTATTGGTAAAAGCTGAATATGCTGCCCATAAATACATAAATAAAAGTGTATAATTGTAGGACAGTAAAAGTAATTTGGTTTTCCTACCCTTAGAACAGTTCTAATGTGTATATATATGAATATACATAGAGCAAGGGTCTAAGACTTAAGACTGGCTTGGTATTTTATACAATGTAAACTCCAGAAGTGTATTGTTTCTGCTGGTTCCTCAGTGATGCAGCGGAGGCTGCAGTGATGTATTGTTTGTTCCAGGAGAAAACGTGTTTCGTTAAAATGGCCGCGTCTTGTCCGAATTATTGAACCTAGTACATTGTTGCATTATTTTTCTTTTTGCCATGGTATAAACGGAAGTCACTCCACTCAAGAGAAGAAAAAGCAAACATGTGCAATGAGTTTGATGGCAACGTCGTCCTCCTGTAGTTCTGTAGTTCTGAGGGTGGGCCTGAAGTAATGATATGCCGCGAGGACCACCGGCTGCCAAGTACTTTTTACTCCATGGGTGTGTGTCTAAAATAGTCTTCCTTCCAAAAACGCCCTAAAACCCTATACTTTACACTCAATTAACAGACCAAACAATTTTGCTTTCAAAACAACCCCCCCCCCCCCCCCCCCAGCGCCTTGGTGAAGACTGACCTTGTCTTCCTCCGGAGGGGGCCGGTGAACTCTCTTCAGCTCAGTTTGTTTTAGGTTTTTGCAGCGCTGCATCCTGTTTGGCCTCATGTTCTTTGCCTTTTCCTAGAATTACATTACTGGATCTTGAGGAGAGACCACTAATTATGTTAGGAGTTGTGCTAGTATCCCTCTGAGCGGAAGCTATTAAGTCATTAAACGGCGTGCACCGCACGCTCTGTTATTTCCTCCTCTGCTGATTAACCCCTGCCTGCCGTTCATGTGGCCCTTCACAGCGTTTCACTGCATCTCTGGCTGCTTCTCACTCTGTCATGATCACAGTTGCACTCTGCTGCACTCAAAATGTCGAGTATTGGGTTGTTTGCTACTTTTCTTTGTTTTGTTCTTGTAAAACTAACATTGATTTTGTTGCCTTTTGGACAGACCTGGTGATTAGGCTTTTCAGGTATCTGTGCTTGCCTTAACTTTGTGCGTCTAAACACTAATTGTATTCTTGGCATCAAAGTTATACCCACCTCTGTCCCATTTCCCCCCTCTTAGTTTTACTTCTGTCATTCTTTTTTTATTCATCCAGTAGATTCAATAAAATCAAGAAGAATTCATACACAAATGACCGCTGACTTTCATCGGCGCAGCCGTACACATCCAAAGGTGTCATGCTGGGCTCATGGTTCTGGACTCACCACACAAGCAGGTCGGCTCTTGGAAAGGGGAAATGTTGAACGCTGGCTGAAGTGAAGGCGCAGTATTAAAACAAAAGTCATGAAGGTTTGCCCGAAACCAGCTGGCTCAGTGTGAAGTTTCCACAATTAACATTTGTGGTTGGTACCGAGCTAAAAGTGACTTGAGGTATTCTCTTCATTGTTGCGTTGCTGAGAGTTAAGGAAAAACAAATTGTATTTCTTTCCTCAATTCTTGGGTGAAGTCACTGGTGGGAAACCTGAGACGGGGATTGAGCTCAACAACCAGATCAGGATACCTTGTGTGTGTGTGTGTGTGTGTGTGTGTGTGTGTGTGTGTGTGTGTGTGTGTGTGTGTGTGTGTGTGTGTGTGTGTGTGTGTGTGTGTGTGTGTGTGTGTGTGTGTGTGTGGTTTAGTAGGCCCGTATCAAGTTCCCTCTCTGACATTTAATTTGTGTCTGTATGTTGTGAGGCTGGGATTGGTTGTCTGCCACTGTGTTGAGTTCACAATCAGACAAAAAAAAGCTCCGCTGGGCTTTTACCTGCAGTGAGAGGAAAGCTGAGCTGCTTCAGACATGTGTCATTTGAAAGAGAGACGTCAACTACAATACATTTCTGTAAATGAATTGCATGAAACGTCTTAACTGCATCGTGATCATTTCCAGACACACTGACAGGTCTGTTTGGAAGGCTGCAGTTCTGCATCCATGGACTCCTCTTGTCTTGCGACTGCATGCAACGGTGGATCGAGCTGCGTGATGTCTGCTCAAGAGGAATAGTTTCACATATTAAGGCCTCTCTTTCTCCAAATGCTACCAAAAGTGTTTTGTTGCTGGTTGTTAAAACGAAACCTTGAGCTTGATTACTTTTTCGAAATACCGCGTTTTGTGTTCCCCCCCCACCCCCCCATGCAAGTCAAATCAAAGAAGCCAGCCATTAGTTTTTCTCAGCCAAACTTCATTTGGTGTTTGGCTTCCTGAGCATCCACTCTGATTCTTTTAGGGTCACAAGGACGTCTGCTCCTCTGCAGTGTCCGTGAGCGTGTTTTTTTACACCGGAGAGTGTTTGCCTTCACAGCTTTGCAGCCTGCCACTCAATAATACATAAAAATACCACCTTCATCTGCTGCTGGGTGGATGCGGGACAGCTGAGGTCACCCACGGGCATCTCCTTTGGTCCCGTCTTTGATGTTTCTTTACGTGGAATAATCACACTTTTTGCATGTTCTTTTTCTTCTTCTTTTTTAATCTCACCAGGACTGAAAAAACGTACCAGGAAGGCTTTTGGGATACGGAAGAAAGAGAAGGACAATGACTCGGCGTAAGTACTGCCTTTTCTTCTTTCCAGGTGTGAGGTGAACGCAGCGTGTAAGTCTTTGGTCGGTGCAGCGGAGGAATGGGCTGGCGGTTAAAGAGGAAGTGAGCCTGACTGCAGGCCGTGCTTTTACATTCACTGAAGAAAAGGATTTAAAAAAAAGAAGAAAGAAGCGCGTAAAGAGGACGATAAAGAGGATGATCTATTAGAGGCTATTGTGTCCACCCTGAGAAGATGACTGCTAATTGTCAACCACAGTCGCTTGGGTTTACTCTGAGTCCTCAAACACTTCATCATTATTTCGCCCTCATGGCAAGCAGACGTGAGATTTAATACTGTTTGATCTGTATTGAGGTCGGACTGCAGAATCCTTTGTAGGCGGGGTCTTCTTTTTGTTGTTGAACCATTTCCTCAAGCACCAATGTCTTTGTGCCCTGTGATGTGTGCGAGAGCTCAGTTGCCTTGTGTCATCGTCGGCACTCGGTGAAGCAAAGCCCTGCATTTGAAAAAGGAGCCATGGCACGTTGAATGACTCCCATCTTCTCCCTTTCTTCTCCTTTCTTCCCCGAACGCTCGCAGGGGTTCCCCAGACAGAGACGGCGGTGTAAGTAACCAACCTCACGATTGTTAACACTGTATTTCAAGACACCAGACAATGTACAAGTTGTTGGTCAGCGTCAGTATTTACTTTGTTTTCTTTTTATTTGCCAGGAACCCCAAGAGGTTGAATCGGTACTAAATTGTGTCTAGTGTTTCGTGGATTAGAAACCTCTAGCGTTGGTAGTCTGGAGTTTAGAGATTAGGCTGCTCTAGGCTTAGCACGGTGATCTTCCACTCAAGTCAACTTTTTCAGCTCTTATTTTACTGCCAGGCTTTCAGCGAAGCCTTTGAGAAAAGAAAAGGACCACAGTCATCTAACTTGCACTGAGCCGCACGAACAGAGCGTTTCTATCTGAAAATGTCAACGTCACCGTTATCATTTTATTACTAAGACAGATTTTTAGTGAAAAGACCCACTGTGTGTGACTGAGCAGCACCCAGAGAGAGTTGTGGAGTGACACATACTTCAAGTCGCTGCCTGTTGGGAGTTTAAACACCCGTCTCTCCGCTCACAGTCTCAGAAGAGGACCAATGGGACTCCTAATGGTTTCTATGGAGATATCGACTGGGACAGATACGTGAGTAAACGTTGGACTACTGGGTTATGATTCATAGCGTTACGTCCATCGTCTTTAAAAGCTTCCCTGCTTTTTGCTTTTTCTGAATTTATGGTAAATATAAAGTCAGTGCGCTGTTAACATGTGGACCAAGTGCAACCAGTATTAAAACCGCTGTGTTTGTGCGTTTCAGAACTCCCCTAAGCTGGACGACGAGGGCTACAGCTTCAGACCCGACGACGATTCAGAGGAGCCAGATATCCTCGGCTTTATTGAAGCATTCCCCCCCCCCCCCAAGTCATTTCTCTGATTATTAGTCGGTTGTTGTCCATCATCCAATCACTCCAGTCTAACAGAGGACAAACTTTCACTACTGCAAAGTGAATGGAAGGTTATCAAAGTGCAGGCAGAAGAGTGACTCATTGGTGGTTTCAATGTGAACAGGGAGTCACACTGATGTCTCACAGTGTATTTTGGAAGGTGAGGCGTGAAAGCTTTATTCTCTTCCTAAGGAGTCGATTCGCTCACGCTTGCTTTCCATTCATTAGCGCTACGCTTGTAGCACAGCCCTCACGTGGCCACACGCCATTAGACACCTTGATTTTTGTTAATCCAATGGAATGTGAAGCAGATCATCCACAGCTAGCCTTCCTTGACACTCGACTACTGGAGGTCCCCCGGAAGTCGGCCTTCTTCTCCTCCGACGAGTCGGAAGAAGAGGAGGACCACAGGAAAAAGTTCAAAATCAAGATCAAGCCGCTTCCAGCCGACCAGGTCGTGACAGTGCCCTCTGTGGATGAGCTCAAAGCCTCCATAGGCAACATCGCCTTGTCGCCGTCCCCTCTGGTGAGTCACGGCGCCGTCCCCGCCCCTCTGGATAGCAGCGGGCCTGCGGGGGCAGCATTCTGCACGGTGTCTTGGTTGTTGTTCCTCACATGAGTGTAGTTGTGTTTGCTGACATCTCCCGAGCTGCCGGCCCTCGGCACATTTTCACAGTGAAAACCTTGCGTGGCACGCCGCCAACCAAGAATATTATTTAATGAACTTTTTACCCCGACAATGACAATACAGTCTCTTAAAAAATAGGATTGATATTGAGTCAGTGTGAAACCTGGGCCTGCTTAGAGGCACATAGAGCTGACACCCTGGGAGGAAAGTACCTTCACATTCCTTTTAAAGCACAGTCACTCCACAATGGAATGTTTTGGGGGTTTTTTTGGAGTGAAATTGACTCGTTTCACCCGGCACACCTATCTGAAGGTACACTAGTGTTCCTCAGTGAGGGGACACAGCGTGGCCGTGCGCTGTGAATAATTCAGGCTGGAAAGTCGGCAACAGCTGAAGCAGTGCAGTGAGATGGCCTGCGGTCATTTGAGGTCCTCCAATCAATAATTTAATCCGCGCTGCGTTCGGCTGCAGGCTCCTCCGACCTGGTCAGGTGCAGCGTTTTGTCCCGGCCTGATGACGGTTGAAGCCCATGTATGCAATTGTAGAATATTGGAGGATTTGTTTTTTTTAATTTCTTGACCCAAACTGTTGAGCGTCACATTGATTTACAAAAAGCAGTCGTCCTCTTTCCTCTTCCTCATTATATGAATACGCTGTTTATTTTTGAATGAGTGTTCTTCGTTATTCTTATCCTGCTCTTTGCCACCGCCGCCCCGGACTAGAGGGTGACATTTCAAACTACAGATGTGATCGTGAAACTCCCGTCGTCATCTCCCACCCCCCCCCCCAGTTCAAATTAGCCTCACAACGGCTGATGCAAGACTTTCTCCCCCGCACATGAATTAGATGAGTCACACAAGTCACCCCCCCCCACTCCGCAGCAAGTTCGGGCAGCTATCGGCGATACAGTCGCTCTGCTGAACACAGTTTGACAACAGTTAGCTGTTCCCAAGCCACTCTCACTCCCTCTGCTGTGAGTTCTTAGAGCTGAGATTCAAACAGCCAAGGCTATGTTTGCATGTTGGGAAGTTTTTCTCCACCAGAAGGTCCGTCTCGACCGGAGCTCGGCTCCAGGTTTGAAGGGAAATCCTGGCGCGCAGGTCCAGTGTTTAACGTCCCGGCTGCCGCGGTCGGCAGACTTCATGCGTCACGCGCCAACGTTTGTCAGATCCTGCATGAATTATTCAGGTGTAAACAGGATTGGGCGCGGAACATCGTGACCCGCGCTCTCGCGGCTCGCGTCGCATTAAACCTTTGCCAGTAGTTGGTGTCCCGTCACGTCACAGCATCTCAGCTTCTCCACGCCTTGCCAGTGTGAGCAAAGCTTTTGTCCAAGGAATCTCACTGACTGACTTCTCCTTCTCTTTGTTTCTCTCTTTTTCCCTTTCCGTTGCTGCTTCTTATGTTAACTTCTGTAGAGGAGTCCGGTAAGCCCCCCCGCTTTGCATCTTTCTCTGTGGCTCTCTTTTCTGCTGTGTTTGTTTAGCCCTCTTGCTACTTACTTGCTTGTCAATAAGTGCATTTTCTGATTATTCTGATGGTTCTGCACACAAGCAGCAATATGGAAGCCAACGCTTGGGTGTATCATTTAAAAAGAATACTGTGGCATTTGCATGTGTGTCGCTGCTGTTGATTTGTTGGCACCTCAGATGCAAAAGTGCTCTGCTGAGTTCTTTCCACTGACGAGGATTAATAATCCGAATAATCTGGTTTAATTGGTTCTTGGATTTCTCAGAATTTCCTGTTTTCCAGTAGCGAGCGACGCATGGAAAAAGTCTAGGAAATTTATTTGAGACACCAAAAAGACCTCAAGTACACTATGATTGCCCACAGTTTCCACGGAAATCATTAGACAGGCTCGACTCTTGTATAATCCGCTACTCCTTCCCAGGCCTGCTCATTCATGTTAAAAAAAAAAAAAAGTAAAAATAAAATGCACAGCAAATGCAACATATTCTACTATTATTTATTTTTTAGCATATTGCATTTTTCAATTTGTCTGTTTCCTCAAGGGGTTTAGGATGTTTGTATGTGAGCCGTCCCAGCGTCACCCTTCCTGTTTATAGAGAGCAGGAAGAACGCCATTGGTCACAGCAAGCAGATGCATTTTTTTCCCCCTGCTGTACCATCATACCCAATGAAATGAATCCATTTATCAGCGCGTCCCACCCACTTGACGCAAGGATATTCACTCATGGCTCACTGCTCAACTAGAACGAGCACAAGGGAGGGAGAGAGAGAGAGAGAGAGAGAGAGAGAGAGAGAGAGAGAGAGAGAGAGAGAGAGAGAGAGAGAGAGGGGGGGGGGGGGGGGGGGGCGGGGGGCGGGGGGGGGTGGATGCCTGGTGGATGTGACTGCAGAGGGGAGAGAGGATTTCTACTGGAATTACAGAGCCAGATAGGAAATGAAACCAGACTTACAAGGATTAGAGGAAATATCGACAAACCGACAGGGATTGGTCACTGAGCTGTTAGCGAACAACTGGAGTTTAGCCAAACAGAAAAAACAAAAAAAGTGCAACATATTGATGATTATGCTCATATTCAAGGTGGCTTCATTGACAGCAATAGAAATACATGGTCCATTATCTCCTCACCTTTTTTGTTAAAAGCATGAAGGCAAATTATTTTTGCTTGAAGCCATCCTGAGGAATATATAAAAAAGGTTTTTGTTTGTTTGTTTTTAATCATAAACGTTTGCACCCCTGGTGGCGCGTGTGTTGTACTGCAATCTGCAACTGCGGCAGTGCGGCCTCTTTGTCACTTTAATCAGAAGTGATGCGCATGTATTTTACAAAACATTTCCTAAAATGCTGTATTCCGTCACGCAGCGGTTTGTTGCAAACCTGGATTGGATTTTTTTTGTTTTTGTTTTTTACGCTTAACATGACTGCCTGCCACTCCGTGTCCCACTCACTCCACTCGTCCAAGACGGTGTCACGTCAGTCCCGCCCCTCGGCCTCAGACCTGAGCAGCTCACGTTTTGCTGCTGGTGCGATGGTGTTTGCTTGTACTGACTGTCACTCTCTGACCAGGTGTCTCTTCTCTCTTCCTTTTTGCTGGTCACAGAGACGAAGCCCGGTAAGTGTCCCTCTTCCTCCGCCTCCTGGGCGTCGGCCCATATGTCACACGCTCTCTGTTGCCTTCCGCTCCTCCCCTCGCCTTTGGACCGAGTGGACTGAACCAGACGGCAAACGCTGGCTTCGGTTGCCGGGGAGACGGCTGCATCCACCTCGGCTGCGCTGGCCTGCCGACTGAGACGTGAACGCAATCTTCCAGATTCCCCAAATCACTCGTGTGCTTGTTTGCGACCTCCGCGGCGCCGCTCGCGGTCTCTGCAGTGGGAGGACACGTGCACGTGTGACAGCTGGACCCTTTGATGTCTGGCTTCAGTCACTTCCTGTCTCCCTGTTTCCCACTCACAGCCACCTTGTCTTCGGTCTCCTGCACGTTGCCCTTTCTTGTCCTTACGGGGACCTTGTCAATGTCACTGTGTTTGTGCACTGGCACACACTGTCAAAGCACACACGGGCAGGTAACGTAACATTGCAGCTTCCGCTCCAGCAACAAACACTTCCCCCCCCTTCAGCCGTGTTAGCCTTTAGCCGCCGGTCATTGGGGGGGGGGGGGGGGCTGCTTCTCTTCAGGTCTTTCAGGGTTTTCCAATAATTTGACCATTTTGGGTTTTGGAAGCAAATAAGAGGATCTACCTCCTTTCTAACCCGGTATTAACAATGCTAGCAGCTAGTAGCGGGGGGGGGGGGGGGAGGGTAGTTGTGTCTTCTACTGTTAAACAGACACTGACGAGGTTTGTTTTGGGGGGGGGTTGCATGGAGTTTTAGCGAACGTCAGGCTTTTAGTTGACTTGAAGGTCTTTCAAAGTGCTAACCGACCACAATTATCTCGACGGATTTGAAGAATTCCAACCACGTTCAACCGTGCACCAAAGTCCTCGGATTTTCCCTGCAAGATGATTGGTCACGCGTTTTAACCGATACGCTAGCAAACATTCCTTCTCTGACCTCCACCACTTTGCCTATTGCCCCATTGACATCCCTCAATGAAACGATTGTGTATTTGAAGCTTGCATACGTTTTAGTTGTACACTGGAACAAGTGCATCACAGTCATAATATATAGAATGTTGTACCGTTTCACGGATGCATAGTCGGCGATGTGTGATTGAAATGGGGCTTGACCTTTTTCTGCATGACAGTCGAAGTTTGCAGTCATGGAGCCACAGTAAATAACAACAACTAAAACCTGCTCTTGCTGCCTTTTTGTCACCTTCAGTGTCTAAGCATCTTTTCTCTGTACTTTTTGTTTTCGAATCTTCCAGGGACTGAAAAGAAACACATCCTGTAAGTATCTGTGAACCACCAGCTTCAATTGGAACGGTTCTGAGGCGCAGAGAATCTTGGATGTGAATGTGTGTCAATGGTGTTTGCAGTTGAAGAGATTGCCCGGCCACGACGTCCGGTCCCAACTCTGCCCATTGCAGCCCCCACGGCAGCCCCGGCCACACAGCCCCCCAGGTATTTACACCTCTGCTCCCAGAGAATTCCCTAATAGAGCTGAACGCCCTCCGTGAACGATACACAAACATGACACCGTGCAAAACAAGCAAGGCAGGGTGGGAAATGTAACGGAAAGATGTGTGCGCTCTGCAAGGCTCCTCTATATTTGTGCCAACGTTGACAGCGTTATTTGCGAAGGCAATATTCCCCCGCCGCTGGCTCTCACCACGTCTGTCTCTGTGCTGTCCTACAGTCAGCCAACACCAGTCTCTGAAGACACAACAGCCTTATTTGGGCCTCCTCTTGAAACATCCTTTGGAGAACCGAAAGTTGAAGGTAAGCAATTCTCTGTCTGTCTCGTCTATTTGGAATATCTTCGTATTGTCCGTGCAGTTGGAGTGGTTTTTTTCGTTAAAACCATCACTTTATAATAACAGAACGCAGGTTCACACTGTGTCGTAGGCGCTGCCGGCTCAGCCCAGCCTGGCTGTCACAGCGGATTTCCTCTGTGTTCTCTCTCTGCAACCCCCCCCCCCCCCCCTCCCTCCCTCCCGCTCACCTATTTCTCTGACATCATTCGTTCTTCCCTCGGGCTTCACTGCGCTGTAGATTCTCTCCATCTGCCCTTTGCCGAGGTCAAAGTTGAAATTGGCGCAGCGAGGTCACGTTTGTGTGCACGGTGCAGCTGGTTAATATTCAGAGTCTGCCGTCGCCGCCTCTCTTCCCGGGATTTAGTGTCCCAGGCTGGAGCTGAGCCCTAAGCTGTTATGTAACCGACCTGCCAGGCAGAACTTAAATCAAGCGGACGTAACTCCGTTTATTCAGACACACAGGAAATCTGTGTGGGAGATTCTCCTCTGAAGAAACAGGAAATATATATGCCAGGGACGTATTGACGGTCATTTTGGGTGTGAGTGTGCCGATGGCGATCAGTTGAACAAAACAACACGTAACCACAACATACAAGAAACTGCACCCAGTGCAGTTCACACAGTTGCAAAGCCTCGCTGCAATATGTTAAACCGGTTGCTTCAATGTACGTTGCAACTTCTTTTCTGTAACGGGGCAGATTCTTTTTTTTTTTTTAATTTGAGTTGACTGTCGTTTGAGTGCCCGTGTGGAGCCGAACTGCTTCCAGAAAGGTTTAATTTAACATTCCACACAATGTTCATGTTGCATTGCTGTGGCATCTTAAGACGTAAAACCTGTTTCCTTTCCCAGACGTCTATTTGAATGAGCAACATGTTTGCTTTCTTTTCACCCTTGTTGTTGTTGTTGTTTGAACCACTTGATGTCCTTGGAATTCACTCAGTCAGCATTCGGTCTGTATTAAAAAGAAACTCAAAGAGGCTTCAATGTTTCGCCACATGATGAACAAATCTCACTGAAGGCAGCGGTGTGATGTGAGATGATTCCCCTCGAGGCTCCTGCTGCTATTTCACCCTCCCCAAGTCTCTCAGCTATAACACTCTTGACTCTGTCCCCCCCCCCCCCCCCCCCCCCCTCCCAAACTCAGTGGCTCTGTCTGAGTCAGACGCATGGGCGACTCCCCCGTCACAGCCCTCTTTGACCAGACCTTTTCCCACAGGAAGTAAGTTTTCAGATCCCCGTGTGTTATTTCGTTGCACGTCGTCTTCCCCCTGGAATGGCTGCACGGCTCCATCAGCACATCTCGTGAACCCCCCCCCCCCTCATCGTCAACTAACAAACGGACCCAGTCAAACAGTTGTGTGCAAACCCCCTGTCATTTCACAATTCTGTTCCAAACCAACTGCTTTTGATGGACGTCGTACAGCACCGTCCCTTTTCCCTGTGCCTCTACGTGTTGGCATGGGTGAGAGTCTTTTGGTGATGCATCGGTTCAACTGTGGTGGGTGTGCTTGGGAGTCTTGCACTTCCAATATTTTATTTTTTATTTTTGGCAAACTCTTCAAAGGTCCCATGACATCCCCGTTTTCAGATCTTCTATCCTGGACCACAGCAGAGCAGCCTCACACTATTAACTATTCAAAAAACCTCTCCAGTAAGCGGCATGTTGAGCCTTCTGTTACCGCCTCCAGCTGTAAACACAGTTAACAAGGGTTTCTTTTTGTGCCTTGAAGACTGTGTTTTGCAGCCCACACCTTCTCTTTGAAAAGCAGAACGAGTGAAGGGTTTCTGTGATGCTTGCTGACAGGCTTGGGACACATACTGGTGTTGGGGAACATGGATCAAGTGAATTTAGCATCGTTTGTATGTCGTTTGGTCGCTTCAAACAAATGTATTCAAGCACGACTTTGGATGGATGTAAGATGGACCTGTTTCAGTGGTGATGCTTTCTTTTCTTCTGTTTTTTTGCCCTGTGCTTGCTCTGATTGATTACTATTAAAAAGAAATCAATAATCAAGAAAAGGGGAAAAGGGGGCGGGACATTGATAAGATTTCATCCTGCACCCTTTCAAACATGGAGAGCATGGATACCTCTGTCGTTGTGTTTTTGGTTTTCTTGCCTAAGCATGGTCGCGTATTTTATTTGTTTCATGTTTTTCTTTAAACCTCTTAGAAAAAAAAAAAAATCAATAATATGGGACCTTTTGGAAACATGTACAACATACATGTTTCTATTCTTGCAAAAGTCATCAGTGTGTGCAGCCAACCCTCGGTGCATCCCTTCCCCTCGGACCAATCCCAGCCTTCATCAGCCTTCATCAGTAGTCGCTCACTCACACTGTTTTTTTGTTTGTTTTAATGCATGTATCTTTTGTCCTTCAGCTCCGCCTCCTCTTCCTCCCAAGAACGTCCCTTCAAGTGGACCTTCCTCTCCAGAGAATGCTGGTGAGATTTCTACAGGGCAGAAATGATTCACATTCCGTACTCTCAAATGTGCTTCAGAACAAAGTTAAAAAAAAAAAGTCATTTCATCAAACAATGCATTTGTCAACCATCTTGCAACAATGAAACCACCGACCAGCAACTTTGCATGAAGCACAGTGAAGTCGATCTCCTCACCTGTCAGCGTTTCATCTCCGCTCACTTTTTGCTGCTGTCCTTCAGAGGCGCCGACGGAGGCGGACGTCCCGAACCGGAAGCCCTCCATAGCCGACTTGGACAACATCTTCGGACCGGAGCAGGACGGGGCGGCCGAGGACGTGGCGGACAAGTGGGTCTGCTTCAGCGAGGAATCGTCCGAGCGGCCGCCGCCGCCGGCGCCGCTGGAGGAGGAGCCCACGCCTCCTCTGCCAGCCTCCTCCTCCTCCTCCTCCTCCTCCACTCCTCCTCCTGCGCCTCCTGCTGCTGCCGGGTCGTCTCCCGCGGCAGAAGACCCCGCGCCTCCTCCCCCGAAAGAAGAGGCTGCGCCCCCTCTACCGACCTCGCCGCCCCCCTCCACCGAGCCAACGGGACCGCCCCCCCCCCCAGAGGACCAGAGCGCCGTCCCACCCGCCGCATCTCCTTCCTCTCCTCCTCCTCCTCCTCCTCCTGCTCCTGCTCCTGCAGCTGCTGCTGCGCCCGCCCCTCTGGACTCGCCCACTGGCGTCCCGCCACCCCCCGCCCCCAAAGCGCCGACCCCCCCGGTGTCGCCTCCCCCCGCCCAGGAGCGGGCAACAACCCCCCCCGCCCAGCCGCTCCGCACGCCACCCGGAGAGCCGCAGCCGCAGCAAAAGGCCGACGAGCGAGCCGAGCGAGAGGGCGGCGAAGCGGCAGCCGACGCCCCGCCCGCCGACGCCCCGCCCGCCGACGCCGGCCCCGCCCCCGTCAGCCGGAGTTCGCCCTCCCCGCCGCCCCCGCCGCCCCCCACGTACCGCACAGTGGTGTCGTCACCAGGCCCCGGAGCGGGCGGCACCAGCAGCGGTCAGTGGAGAAGTCTGAGGCTCTCAGTCACTTTATCATCGTGTTCTTGCATGGCGGATGAGTTTTCAACTCCAGTTTGTTGCTGTGGAAATTATTCCCCGACTCACACCAGCTCAAAATGAAATGATACAGATAGAATCTGCCTGCTAACAGTATTAGCATTATTCCTAACAGGGTTTAGCCACGTGGTGATTGCAGCCACTGTCACTTCATCATTTTGATCTCTACATGTCCTTCATATTCTGCCACAAGTCAAACTTTGTTCTTCCTTGTCCATGTTTGGAGGGCGACTGGGGGGGGGGGTTCATTAATTGAAGAGAGAAGTCTGTTTTATTTAGCCGGCACTTTCTGAGAAGTGGAGCAAAAAAAGATGAGTGGATTCTCTCCCTCTCTCCCTCTCTCCCTCTCTCCCTCTCTCCCTCTCTCTCGCTGGGAGTTGAACGACAGGACAGAGACGCACGTTCTCGCTTAAAAACAACGGCAAAGTGAACTTGGCACCCTGACAGATGATAGTGTGTTGGTTTTCTAGTCGCTCTTTTGTGTCACCGGGCCTCGTCAGAACTAAGTGAAGTGTATAACCTTGTGGGGAGGAAATGTTTGAGGCTCTGCTTGATGGGCGCTTCTCCTCCGCAGGTTCTTCCTCTCCGGTACGACCAGCCACCCCGTCATCAGTCAGCCCCACCCCGCCACCGCCACCTCCTCGCCCCCCTTCGCGGCCCAAACTTCCTCCAGGGAAGCCCAGCGTCGGAGATATCGTAAGTCTTGCTGATAAACAGTTTTTAGCATCACTATCGGAAGGTTTTGTTGGGGGGGGGCTGTCAAACCTTATTAAGCGTCTACTGCATCCCTCCTGTGTTCTGTGTTTATTGATTTGTTCTCGCTAATCTTTGCGCTCTTTTCTTGGCAGAATCGTCCTTTTAGCCCCCCGGTGCATTCTGCCAGCCCCCCTCCCGTGGCCCCCCTGGCGCGGGCAGAGAGCACCTCCTCCATCTCCTCCACCAACTCAATGAGCGCCGCCACCACCCCCACGGTCGGTAAAGAGCTCTCCGTGTCCGTGTCAGGTGTGTGAAGACGCCAGGGCCGACGGCCGACCTTACCTGGGACTCGTGTCTAATATTAAAAGTGGCCCCCTCCCTCCTTCCCTCCTTCCCTCCGTCCGTCCTTCCTTCCTCGTGCTCTGCCTGTCTGTACTGTGTTTATCCGGGGGTCTTTGAGCTTTATTGTTCCCACTGTTCCATTCAGAAGATCTGCACACCACGTGAATACGACTTGACTGAAACAGAAAGTGCCCCAACCTCCTCTGCCTTCTTGCCCCAAACGTGTTAATGAGAGACGTTGTCGTTTGGAGACGCAATTGAAGTTAATAAGTCATTACTGCGCCGGTCTCATTCTGACTGCCTTCCGTCTATGATTGGAATTCATTACTCCAAAAGGTCAGTTCAGTAATCCGCTGAAACGACTCACAGTCATTCAGTGTGCTTTTGGTTGGCGCTCAGACACGGGCAAAGTCATGTGTTTGAACTGACAGTGGTGAGTGGGATGCGCTGCAGGAGTGGCAGTGTGTAATAATGTTGATGGCAGAGCCAAGCAGTTACTTCTAATTGGCAAAATATTGGCACGGCAACTGTTTTCTGTTTCTGCATTTAACTTCAAACTCGCGCTGCCTTTTTTTTTTTTTTTTTACTGAATAATAGCAACTCCCACAAGGTTTGACTGTCTGAATCACAATAGAGCTACAGGATGCACGCTGGAGGCAGGAGCACTCGCATCAAGACAGGAATGTGGTGGTTGAATGTTGCTTTTCAAGCAAATGGCTTCTAAAGTCTTTGATGGCGTTTTCTGTTTTCTCAGTTTTGGCTTTCTATCTATCTATCTATCTATCTATCTATCTATGTATCTATCTATCTATCTATCTATCTATCTATCTATCTATCTATCTATCTATCTCTATATATATTTCTTTGCACTTTAAACCAGTTTGTTTGCTTTGCTTTGCCTTTTTTATGCTTTGCTTTTCATTTGACTTTTTCTTTTGGTCTCTCTTTAATTTCTCCTTCGGCTTGTCAGAGGACGATGCTTATGTAGACAAACTGCCCACCTTTGAGAGACACTTTGATTCATTTGCAGGTATAGTAACAATACATCTCTGGGAGCAGGGGGGGGGGCAGGGTTGGAAGGAGGGGCGTGTTCTCATCTGTGGGTTTATGTTCCTCCCTTCTCCCTCCTAACAGCCTTTTTTACCCACAATTCACCGCAGGTTAAGAGTGCAAAGGTCGTAAGCGAGTGCTTTCAAGCCTCTCTGTTGGGACAAAGACTCTTTATTGGAGTTGTCTGCTCTGTCTCAGCACTGAAAAAGGCTGAATTGTGTGGAGACGCAAAAAGTCTTTTTTCCAAAGAGCATAACATGGTGAAGGTGAAAGAGAAGTGAGGCAGAGTAATGATAGAAATGGAATCCAGTCGTCTTGCAGCAGTATTTTCACTGACTGTGTCTCCCCGAACCTGCAGCCGTTAGCTGACAGATGTAGGGACGCGCCACACATCCATCTCACTTTCTTCCAAGCCGCATTTCTTTTTTCACCCTCACTTCACCCGGTTGTTTTCGCCGCTCCTGTCCACTCATACATGTTTGTGTTGCATGAAGGATGTGATTCAGCATCGCTCATCACGATGCCTCCTCGCCTCCTCTCCTCACTCACTGGTTTCTCCTCATGTGTTCACCCTCATGGCCTCGCTCCACAGCGGAGAAAAGTCTGCCGGGGGGGGGTGGGGGGGGGGGATCTGCATCTGTTACGTAACTTTTTTGTGCAACAACAAAAAAAGTGCCCCCCCACCCCGGCCCCCCTCGCGCACATCTGCCCTTTCATGAGACTTTTCTCTCTGTTTTATGACTGTGCAGTAGCGGCTCTTGTCACGTCGCCATGGCAACCCCCCCGTCTCCTCTGTCGGCGACGCACACTTTACTGTGTGTGTGTGTGTGTGTGTGTGTGTGTGTGTGATACCTCTACCTCGAGTGTGTTGGAGTGTTTGCGTGCTGTCAGACAGAGTCGAGCTGTATCAGACGAGCAGCGGCTGTACGGTCAGGCAGTCGCACTCGGCCCGTCCCGGCGCTTGACCCCTGACCTCAGCACCCTTTCCACCTTTTTTGCTGCAGTACCTCGAGTGGCCACTGGGAAAAATATTTCTTTCATTTTCGCTTTGCGGTGTCCGCAAGGTCCGCAAGGACACCGTCCCTGCGTCAAAGTGTTGAAAGTGATCAGTTGTCCGGGGGGGGGGGGAACTCACGTCTTCCCTCTGACAGTTGCAACTGTGTTCTTTGTTGTTCTGGCTTCGGAAAGACACGTTATTTCCTGCTCGTGTGCAGTGTGAGGGATCCTGACACGCTGCTTCTACAAATGCAGCTCTTTGATATTTAATCTTAGGAACCTACTTCCAGGATTTACTGCTAACAATGGTCAACAATGTTTCGAGTTATATGTGTTTTGTTGCAGTGGAAAAATGGCTACAAAGCTAAAGTGCTAGGTGCTTTATATCAGCAGGGTCTTTTTTGATGTCGTCCTGAGGTGTTTTATTTTATTTTGTCACCCAGCGGAATGTGAATTGAAGCATTCACCTTCACAATCTGTGTCCCCTGGAGCTGCCCAGCCCTGAAACTGGGTCGATGGTGTGTGATGGTGTGTGATGGTGTGTGTCTGTGCGCATCACCGGCGCTCTAGACTCAAATCTCAAGCACGCCCCCTGCAGGATGGGCTTGCACACTGCGCTCTGCGGCCATGAGTTGCATTACATAAGAGGTGGCGGCCTTGGGGAAGCTGCCGTCGTCTTCATCTTGAGGAAGACCAAACCACCGCAGGACGAATGAGCGGCCGATGAAGGAGATTTAGCCGAATCTTCGCCGTCGACTCGTATCGAGAAACAAGCAGACTCGTTTGTTTTGGCGGAGCAGCAGTCAGACTCTCAGCCTCCACCCTCTCTCTTCCACTCATGATCCTCACTTGCACACCTCCGCCTCACGCACGCACCCAGGACAGAATCCCCGTCCCTGGATGTCGTCACGTGTCTGTTTTGTTTTTTTCTGTGTGTGTGTGTGTGTGTGTGTGTGTGTGTGTGTGTGTGTGTGTGTGTGTGTGTGTGTGTGTCGGCCCCCTGCGCCCCCTCTGTCCCAGCCTCTGCATCTCCACCTCACTGTGTCATACGATAGGCCTGCCATGTGAGACTCACACTGCTGTCCTTCTCTCCCTCTCACCCCTCCATCCCTCTTCCTCCACCCTCCTCCTCCTCCTCCTCCTCCTCCTCGTACCTTTCTCTTGACCCCGCCCTCCCTCCCTCCCTCCCCCTCCCGCCCGTCCACCCCACACAGAGAATGACCAGCCATCCCTTGTATGGTTTGACAGAGGGAAGTTTTATTTAACCTTTGAAGGTAAGTCTCCTCAGCACCAGGCCACTGTCAGAGGCTCACTCACTCACAAGCTTCTCCCTCCCTCTGCATTGCTCCCCCCTGAACCCTCCTCCCACCCATCATCTGACCTCTCCTCCCAGCTGAGACCCCTTAAGAAAAGAGAGAGAGTGGAAAAAAAAGCATCTCTGCTACCTCTAACTTACTTCTAATGACTGACTGTCCATGCTCATTTTGTCTCCGTCGACCACCTTCCATTGATTTCCTGAAGAACCTGAGTTCTTCGTGCACTAATCTCACTGATCTGACGTCACGGTTGCCCCTCCCCTCCTCCCGTCCTCCCCTCCTCCTTCTTTTTCTGGTCGTTTGGTTCTCGGCTTGACCTTTTGGACTGCTGTCTGATCTTCTGTGGTTCTGTCAGAGCGACTGTGCTTCAACAGCATGTCTGGGATGAGCATGCGGCACTCCACCGACTTCTCTTTCCAATCTCGCCATGCCCTCTTCCTAGCGAGCTCAGCTCTTACATGTTGCATTCAAAACCATGCGTGCGCCGGAGGCAGGCAATGAATGGCCTGGTTCAGTTCTGCGGTCAGAGGGCAGAGAGAAATGGGTGCGCATAACCTGCTGTCTTCATTCCACTTTACTAACACCATTTCACTCTTCTTGCTTTTAATCTTTGGATTCCATCACTGTGCATCGCTACCCCGTTTTTCCATCCACACTGTCGGCTAGGAAGAGCGTAGTCTTGGCTTGGGGATTACAGTGTGTCCGCGCGCTTGTTTCCATACTGGGTGAAGGTTCCTGACATCGTCCTCAAAGATGGAAGGACTCTGTTCCCACGTGTGTTCACCTCGCTGTGTGTACTTGTTTCACCTCCAGGCTGCTCCAGAGGACCCAGTCCTCTCACCATGGGAGCCCAGGACACGCTGCCTGTGGCCGCAGCATTCACAGAGACAGTCAATGCCTTCTTCAAAGGGGCTGATCCCAACAAGTAGGTGCACGTGAAGACTCTTCTTTTCCCACTTTATCTACAGTAGGATTTACCTGAACGGACTCACAGCGTTTCTGCATTTTCTCACCACCTTTTGTTTTTTGATGATGTCATTTTTGTCTGTGACATCACTGGGGATGTCAGCTAGTGATACTCTCTGTTGTTTAGTGCTGTGTGTAAGTAATGACCAAGTTATTTCAACTCAACAGTTGGTAAAAACCTCACCATCGCAAGTAAAAACATTTGTGACAGCTTCGGAAAATCAACTTTGATTGATTTATTTGATGCCTGTGTGATCCGATTAGTTCAAAGACGACCGTCTTTATCTGCGCTGATTTCTGTCTAACCTTATAGGGTTTTGTTTTTGTTGTCTTTTCGTCCCTGACAGATGTGTTGTGAAGATCATAGGTGAGATGGTTTTGTCGTTTCCAGCTGGAATTACGCGGCACTTTGCCAATAACCCGTCGCCCGCCGTGCTAACCTTCAGTATAACCAACTACAGCCGACTGGAGCATGTGTTACCTAACCCCCAGCTCCTCTGCTGGTAAAGACACATCTCACCATCACCCTGTCTAAACATAACCATGAAAAGCAGCCACACAGAACACAGGCACTGTAACTGTCATCTCCCTCACAAGGCTTTAAAATCTGGACATCTTACAGTTTTTACGTTTTATTGTGACACTTTACATTGTAACCCAACTTCATTTAAAACAAACAAAATCACCATTCGATATGTTTTTGTAATGTGTATTTAAAAAAAAAAAAAAGTCTCTCATTGAACATATGCAATCAGGCCATGTCTTGCAAAATGCAAAATGTAAAATCCCAGTATTTTCAGAGTCAATAGTAATACAAAGTTCACAATCCAAGATGCAGAGTTCTCAATGTTACATTTGTCAAAACAAATTGATTTTTTTCACACATATCCATGTTTGTTTGTTTATTTATTTATTTATTTTTTCAATGTACTCTTCCCCCTCGCCTCCCACCAGCGACACCACCACAAAAGCCAAGGGGGATTCCAAGGACTTCTGGGTGAACATGCCAAATCTGATAACCCACTTAAAGAAGGTGGCCGAGCAAAAGCCACAGGCCACCTACTACAACGTGGACATGCTCAAGTATCAGGTGAATGCCACCATGCCAATCCCCATCACACTGCTCATGCCATTTTAAGCTCCTCTGTCATCGTGCCACCTGGACGGAATCACTCATCGTTTTCCCACCACGCGCAGGTGTCGGCCGACGGGCTCCAGTCGATCCCTCTGAGCCTGGCGGTGAGCTGGAGGTGCGAGCCCACCAGCACCGACCTGAGAATAGACTACAAGTACAACGGCGAGGCCATGACGACGCCGATGGCCCTCAACAATGTCCAGTTCCTGGTCCCTGTGGACGGCGGGGTCTCCAAGCTCCAGGCCGTCCTGCCCCCTGCAGCGTGGTACAGGCCCGTGCCCCTCGACACACCAGGAATGTTCACAATCTACATCTAGATCTGTTCCGATTGTTTCTTTCCGTCTCGTTGCAACCCTGCTAGGAATGCCGAGCAGCAAAGAATCCTCTGGAAGATTCCTGATATCTCCCAGAAATCTGAAAACGGAGGTATGTACTGCACGATAACATGAACACGCTGAAAGACAAAAGTGGCCTTTGGCACTGTTGTTGTACAAAACTAGACATCGCAGGTCTTCCATCATTAGGGTGCTCATATTTTTTACCAGCTTCTGGAGTTTTTCTTTTTCTTTTTCTTTTTTGTCCTTGCAATTTTTGATGGCTTTAATCAGGGGACAGCTGAGAGTTTCACTTTCAGAGTTTTGTCTGTATTTGCTGCCTTTGACTGAAATAAAAGCCAACAGTACATGCGGTTGAAAGACTTTTCTCATCTCCCTGAGTCGTGATCATTTCTTAACAGCGCATAGAGCCGAACAGTATTTGGCCCCAAAGCCAGCCCCCTCTTGTGGCTTCACCCAGTAGTTTTCATCAAGGTGCTCATCTGCGTTCAGTCTAACTTTAAGTGACATGCCTAAATATAATACTTAGGATATTCTGAAGAAAGTCATTATTTAAAAAACAAAACAAAAACGACATTGCTCACATTGCTGAATAAAGGGAACCGAGGGCATGCTATTGCAGCCACTATGGAGCTGTCCAGAGTAAAATCTTACCTCTCCACCTCCAGCTTGAATTGTTCATGTGAAACCTGACCTCGGTTTTTCTTTTCCTTCCAGGTGTGGGATCGCTGTTAGCTCGCTTCCAGCTGACGGAAGGCCCCAGTAAACCGGCTCCACTGGCCGTGCAGTTCACCAGTGAGGGCAGCACGATGTCGGGCTGCGACATTGAGCTGGCCGGCCCGGGGTACCGCTTCTCTCTTATCAAGAAGAGGTTCGCCGCAGGTCAGTCAAGATAAATATCCACGCCACATGGCTTCATGCCACAGATAAACATCAGGGACATGCATTGCCAAGTGCACACATGCACTACAGAAGGAGTGAGCTTTGTCCCACTTGGTGCATAATGCCAGCAGGAATATAAAATAGAACTTGCAATTCATTTCTATATAGTCCACAGTCTTTGCTTTTGTCTCTGTTATGTACATTTAGGATAGGATCGTATGATTCTTCTTCTCCTCAACTTAACCTTACACATAAACATTTTTGTACCCTCGTGAAGATGTAAATCACAGCAACGGATGACAGTACATCTGATCTGATGGGTGTGTTTGTGTAGGAAAATACCTGGCGGACAACTAAGTCAACCCGCACTACTGAGAGCAGACGGCATCGCTGACCCGCCGCCGTGGTGCCGCCGTGGAGGACCGAACAGACACCAGACAGACTTTTCCGTGAACCTTCTGCGAACCCGCGCGACAGGTTCGCAGCATACCCAGCAGTATTGTATAACGTTCATATAGCATCGTGGAGCTGTTTTAGGTCATGTAATTACTGTATTTGTATTCATTTCATAACATCTGTATCGCTGCAGTGACTCGCCTGGGTTCCTCCTCCCAACCCCCAACCCCTACACCTCCCCCGGTCTGAAGTCTGTGCCTCTGTCTCCCTCCTCCCCTGCCCCCTCGTCAGTGTTAGGTGGTGTTTCTTTTTCAAGTTTCACTGCAGCTGCCTGACCCAAAAAAAAAAAAAAAAATACAAAACACAGACGTAAGGCATTGTTTCGAAAACGTCGGCCGTCGTTCACTGCTCAGAGACACAGGCAGGAGTCGTCCAACACCACAACGTCCGTCTTTATCTGAACACCTGGACGCTAAAAAGTCCCAAGTCAGCTCGACACATCTCGAAGCAGGTTAGTTGCACATCCGTAGCAGATTAAACATTCTGTGTCTGTCAGGATCGGCGACCATTTAGCAACTAGTAGAGTGATTTAATGACTCGATCTGATGTGTGCATCACACATGATTACATTAAGCAGGTTTCCAGAGGCCAGCTGCTGGCGATCAAATGATATCCCATCACCTCCTGGTACTACAGGGTGACATAACTTTGGATCTCATTTATTTATTTATTTACTTCCCCTCCCCAATATAAATGCACTGATTAGTCATTCAAACTGCTGTTTCATTCCTCTGGTATACACTGACATGAAGAGGTGTAGTTCATTTGCTTATTTATTTTTTACCAGGTGGGCAGCTGCAATGATAGATCCGTGTAAAGGTTGCAGATTAAGTAAATATGTTTCCTGTCAGAACAAAACAAGTGTACAAAGTGTCATTTTAAACCACTAATATACTGTATATCATAAAGGGCGTTTGGTGTTTTCCCTCGTATTGTCCGATAGCCTCTCAGCTGTCCCCGGGACAGCGCTGATAGACTCCAGAGTACATGACAGCATTCTATTTTTATTTATTAATGATTTGTTGTATAAAACAAGGTGATTCTGTAAACAGAGCTTGAACGCTATCGCGCGGCTCAGAACCCTCAAGAGGTATAAATATTTGAATTTCTCTCATTTTTGTTATCTGTGTAGTTGAGTAACCAGGTGTACAGTATAAGGTATAACTTTTGAATTTATTTCAGATATAATTTTTTAACTCGAGTGCAACAGAAGATATGAGCTATATATGGGTTTGCGGGGGGTTATTTAAAAATAATTGCTGAATATCTTCTTGGACGCTGTGTTATGCTTTGTGAAAGCAGTGTTAATGTAGAGCTAGTCATGCCATGGGCAAGGGCCACACAAAAGATATATATTGTCTTATTTTTGAAAATTCGGCATATTTGAGTCCTTCAACAGTCTGCGGTGATAATTACACGTGTGTTCAATAATGAGGCTGGAGCCAGGAAGAGGTTAGCAGCACCGTAGCATCAAAACTGACAAGTGTCTCTCTTTAAGGATAAAATATTTGAGACCGTCGTTGTTCAAACTGTAAATCGCAAAAGATTAAATTAAAGTTGTGGTCATAAAATTGGGTATCAGATGTGTTCATTTACAAGCTGGATGATCAATCTGTTCCTAGCAGTATAACTCGGTCTATATATTCTACTTCTGGTTCAAGTACAAAAGCGCTTTTGTTTCCTGAAGTCCAGGGACGCATTTCCAGTCGCAGACTTCTTTGCGTTAAAATCGAGTTTTTCCCCCCCGAGTACCACGACTGAATACAACAAAATAAAGGCGAAATGATGGACATTCACCGCTCTAATGACCCAGCGGACGTGGCACAGCGGTGTCTGCGAGCTAGCTAGCTAGCTAGCCGACATTAGCAACGACGGTCAACGGCAGTGCAGCAAATCGGGCGTCGATGTCGTGCTTTGCATTTGGGCGACATTGTCCCCTGCGCTGCCTTTCTCGCCTCGTTTGCATTCCTCCATTGTATAAAATAGTAACAGTAGTGGAAGAAACATCAATATTATTCAGGGTACTGCGCTAGCAGAAGTGTGTGATGTGGGGCAGAGCGTCTACTCCAGCCATGCTCCTACGCTGTTGCGCCTCCTGCTGGCTCCCGCCTTCAAAACGACAGATAGAGAACTTGACGTTCTTCTCCTGATCGCTCGTGAGGAGCCCCCGCTGTTAATATGGTGGATACGGAGATGAGCAAGATCTGTCAACTGGGACCTTGTCCTTTTTGTTGAAGTCTCATAGACGGAGAGGCGATATGTTTTGTTTGCTTCAGTCCAATGTCGACCGTGTGCTTGTTTATGCATAAAGGTTCTGTTTAATTCACCCCAGTGGTAACTGAACTCCCGACTGCATCGAGGTTCGCGGCTTCCTTGGATCCATGGCTTTGTTTTGCATAAATCATAATGGTCTCTGTGAGATGACGTGAATGGAATGAGGTTTGAAACAAGGTTAAGTTGACCAAAATGCTTTTTGTTTCTCTTCCTTTTGGTTTTTGTATTTAGTGTGTGTGTGTGTGTGTGTGTGTGTGTGTGTGTGTGTGTGTGTGTGTGTGTGTGTGTGTGTGTGTGTGTGTGTGTGTGTGTGCCCTGAACACGCAGTCTTCTGTTAAGGAGCATAAGGTGCATATTTTTGAAAATGGATAAAAGCGGGCTAGAAATATTATATTGTTTAATGTGTAAAAGGGGGGACAGAAAATAAAAACACTGTGCTGGTGACTTCCTGGATGCTCTGACGCTCGACACGAAGAACAAAAAGTGTATGTGAAGTTTAGCTGAAGATCTCTGTACTGTACTTATTGTAGGTCAAACATTGTGTTAAATGCAACCGGTCGTGGTCCATTCGGGGCTGCTGTAAAACTTCTTGGGCTGAATTAAGGAGAAGCAACTTGTCAAAACACTGTTTCCTTTTTCTTTTCTTTTTTTTTCCCCCCACCCCCCGGTCTGATTGGCCAATAAAATGTCACTTTGCGGTGGAAAACAATTAAAAACAAAAAAGAATCATCACTTGGTCCACGTTTGCAATTATTCGCACGCCCTCTGCGAATGACCGAGGTTGAGTTTGATTTGTCAGAGCTGAAGCTGAGGGTGACTGGTGTCACTTTGCCCTCTGGCAACATTTTCCTGTGGTCGCGTGACTCCACCGGGTCCTTCTGAAGGTAACCGCTTGTCCGGTCGAAAGGGAAGCTGCGACCTTTCAGCATGACAACAGTCCCTCCAGCGTGATCTGCAGGGCCTGCAGCCGCTGTGCTACAGGTTACACAGCAGCTTTAGAGTCTTATTTGAACCCATAGTGACTTGTTTCATAGACATGTAGTATATTCCAGCGTTATCAGAGAATACTGAGAACTATCTATTAATATATCGCTGCACAGTAATATCAGTGTGTGATTAGACATATTTAGAAATACAAATGAATAAGTAATGTCCCTAATGTTATTCACCTCAATTTTCATACCTCCAGTTGTCTTTTTGTCAAGCGAAGTTCCGTGCTTTGAGGCTCTGCTTAACTAATACGTCAACACACAATGTGGCATTGCTGCACTAACATACAGTTTGTGAATCAATATAGTAAGATGAAAGACCTCACACCCCAGTAAATGTTAGCCCCATGCAAAGATATTTATTAGACAAAAAATAAGTTTGATTATGACAGAAGACAGCACATATTTTCAATAAATACGTGGAAACCTGAGATGGTACGTTTATTCCCACAGGTAACATAAAATTTGGGGAAACGCCAGACCCGCACTCTTGAATACATCAACTCTGGCTGCAGTGATCTTTATCATTTATTTTTCATGCAGTTTAGATACTTGAGTTAAAAAAAAAATTCCCAAGTGGTTCATATTGTCATCCACAAAGGTCCCAAGAATATCAAAAGCAATTACAAAACCAAAACAATATTTAAAGCACCAGTGGATACGAGCGCGCGATACAGTCATCAGATAGTCGTTTTTTTTAAACATCAATATTTCGATTCAACTTTGTTGTTGTTTTTTTTTCTTCAAAGGGACAAAAGGAAAAGAGTCACTTTGATAGAGTGGAAGAGAGGGGGCTGGTCCTCAGCACAGGTGGGTCAGGTCGCTTTTCCTGCAGCCCACCTGGCAGCACGTCATGGTCAGGATGCTGTTTATGTCCCGTCTGCTCAGCTGAGGGCTCAGGCTCAGGCTCAGGCTCTCCAGGCTGCTCTGCTCCCCCAGGCCCAAACCTGGAACAACTGAATGCAAAAACACACCTCAGTGATGCTGCAAAAGAATATCGTCTTTCACACAATGTTTCTTTTACTTGAACAACTTGATCTGTTTTTTGTTTTCACGGTGGTACAACAAATTGCCAACGACTTGTGCAATCGGGGTCGGCCTTTTCATCGGATAAGGAAACTCAAAATGACCACTCAAGCGCTATTTGTCTTCTCTACTGTCACTTTCCCCTGGCTAATCAGCGGGAATTACGCTTTAACTTGGTTTGTTTGTGTTTCACAGACAGTAAGAGAGAGCGGCTGCCTGTTTAATCGTGGCATGTGGGCTTCTTCAGCCCAATGAGTGATGAGAGCGGGCGGCGGCGCTGGGCAAAGGTTCTGGCCGCTGCGTCCGTTGGACCGATGGGAGTGAAAACGCTTAGCGGGTTCTGGAAACGTCGCCCCCCCCCCCCCTGAATTTTACAGCTCTGAAACTTGGCAGAAGGGTTCAGCAGTTAAATCGCATCACATTTGGAATACTGGGTTATTGACACTTGGAGATGAAGACAGAAATGCTCAGGTGTTTGAGAAGACAACGTTTGCAGAAGAATTGGGTAGAAAATATTTCAAGTGAATTGTAGCTCCTTCCAGGACTGCAAGGAAGAAGAGCTTTGTTTTCACAGGGAGGTATTACACGTTTTACAGTACAATCTCTCAAGACTAAATAAAAGAAAATAAGGAAAAAGTATTTTTTTTTGTTTTTTTTAAAAAATTGTATTTTAAAGAGCCACAAAGTGCTGTGTTGAAAAGCTTCTCTACACACAAAAATATGACATTTTATTCCATTTCGGATACCATAACCTTTTATAATGAATGCATATTTTGATTGTTTTAAGTATTCAGTATTAATATACAACATTCTCCAATAATAAGTCCAGATTTATTTTCTCACAAATAATGTATTAATGCATTATTTTTCTGCCCACACAGTCTAATACGACACTAAACCCTGTGCCACAAAGACTGGAGTTAGTCCAGATCAAACTGCAGTGATCAATCAGAGGCGAGTGGATCTCAGTCTCTAGTCTGCTGTAACACACGAAAGACAAGTGGTCTCACCATCGCCGTCCGCGTCCATCTCGGGGAGGACCCTCCTCCAGCGGGAGCCGCCGCAGGTGTAGACCACAGCCCTGAGGAACTCCCGACCGCACAGCTTCACCGCCTTCACCTCGCCTCGCACCTGGCTCACGTGCACAGCTGCGCACAGCAGCAGAGGCAGCAGCACCAGAGCTCTCATGCTGGACTCTTGTCTTGCAGATAAAGGACAGAGGATTTCCCTCACAGTGATGATGATGATGACAGCGGTGATGTCCTCTGACTCAGAGCGGAACTATTTCCCTGGCCCACGGCTCGCTTCTCCTTTCATTATATACCCTCGACCTACCATGTTCATCAGTATTCCCCGAACTCCGCCCACCCTGTCCGTCCCCAATCGCATGCAAAGACGACCAACGCATGCACTCCTTGTCTTCCCCCTTACTCAATGGCAATCAAGCCCTTTTATGTTTCCGGTCCTCTCCACTATCACCACCCTAAAGACAAAGCGGCCGTCGTCATTTATTTATTTTTTTCACAAACTGCCAGATGAAAATCACATTAGGTGAGAGCATCCTCCTGGGCCTCTGTGCGTTTATGTGATTTAAGACTGCGAGTGCGCGGGGCTGGAGCCGCACTGCGTGGCTAATTAGGCGATGCAAAGTGACATCGCCCCCCCCACCCCACCTCTTCACTCAAACAGGTGTTTCATCCGTTTACGGCGCCCAGATGGAGCGGCCGGCGGGGCCGTAACGGCCAGATTAGGCCGCATGAGAGGAAAGGAGTCAATGTTGACAGTCCATCATGCAGCTCATTAGCTTCGATCTTTGACGCAGGATGTCACTGGAGTTATATTATGTTTAGATGGACATGAGGTGGGCGTAGAAAAGTAAAGAGCTGGGTTATAGCTATGGGGATGAGATGGGGAGGAGGGGTGTAGTCGCTCAACAGTGGACTTGTTTTTGTTGTTTTTTTTCTCCTTTTCAGTGGAAATTTGTGTTTGCTTAAATGACATTTTTTCAGATGTTCATCATTCCAACAAGTTTTAATATATCCAGAATGTAAAAACATTTCAATATTATTTTCTGTTCCATGTCAAAAATGTATTATTTGAACCTTTTTTTTTTGTTTGTTTGTTTCACCTATTTCACTTACTCGACTCTGACTCAAGTTGTTTCAAGTTCTTTGCTGATTGGCTTCTTAGTACCTGATTGGCAACACCTGCTGATTGAACAGAGTTCAGAGAGCGGAGACAATTTGGAGAACACTCGGCTGATTGCAGTGACGGAGTACCGGCTCTTTTGGTGGACGGCAGCTTTTCAATCACGGTTTAAAAAAAAATAATAAATAAATGAAAGACTTGCCGCCATCTCATCCCTCTACAGTCCACAGGTAATTTACTAAATACACGCGTAAGGTAGAAATCACCAGCAGAAGGAGCACAGGAAGCAGTATATGGAAAGAGATAACAAACTGAGCAACAAATAACAAATGAAGTGCCATTGAATTGTACAAAATAACTTTACAGTACTTTTATGAATTTACTTTTGTGGCAACAGACTGACAGCATTATGCTAGATCGTTTTGTGGTTTACTAATATTTCAACCAAATAAAAGTAGAAATGAAAGACTGAAATATCTTTAAGTATCCAGCCTATAACATTTCTCCCCTTGTGATTGGAGCTGATGGGTTGTGCATTTTTTGAGGGTTCTTTGGGTTTATTTTGTCTAATTTCCCTGGTTAGTGACTCAGAGGCCTTCAGAGGTGAAGTAGGTTTCATTGATTATGGGGTTTGAAATGACCTTAGGTGACCTGACCGGGTTCACTGCTCCGGATTTGTGCAATCCAAACCAAAGGAAGGTGCATTCAAATCTTGTTTGGCGTAGAAATATGTCGCAAAATCCAAAAAGAAAGCTGTAGTAAGTAAGAGTTTTGAATTTTTCAAAACTAATTCAGTATCATATATATATAAAATTGCACCACTGTTTTATTTTCTCTGTCTCTATAGACCAAAAGAACTGAATAATACTGAGTCAAAAGTTAATTTTTGCCTCTAGTTCCCTGCTTTATAGATGTAATATCGAGAACAAAACCCATCTACAGTTCTCAGTTAATATGATGTAACTGTGGGATTATGTCAATTTAGTTTGTTTGTGTTTTGTTAAGATATCTTTGAAAACATGTGACAAACTGGCATTTTATGCTTTCATACTGGTTCCCATTCCAACACTGCGTCATTGTGCTCCAGCTTTGTTTGATCTGCAAAATGTACATTTAACAATCAACTCCATTTTTTTCTCTCACTCTCTTTTTACATTTTCTTTGCATCAAGGCCTTGCATTATATTCACTGTGAATCATTCCCCTTCTGAGTTGTCGTATAACTATAGAACATTTATTTGAAAATAATTACAAACTGAACATTTTCTCGAAAAAACAACCGTTAACTGTTGCAAATGTTTTTTTTTTTTTGTTTTTTTTATAAAAAAAACACCTTCCTGTATAAATTCAAAATGTGATGTTTACAGATAAGATAATAAGATTGGTGGTATTTCAGGGAGACATTTAGACTCCAGCTTCTCTGAAAGCTAACTAACTCCTAAAACATGTCCAGTTTGTGCTCAGCTGAGCTCTGGAAAACAAATCAACTGCATAAAAGAAAGAAAGAAACACTGATGCAATTACGCTGGAATACATCTGTGTGTGCGCGTGCACATTTTCAATCAATATGTAACCTGCACTCGGAGAAACGGCCATCAGGTGCCCACGTGTCATTGACTGACTGGGGGAGTAATGGTTTTAAATTGCAGACATAAAATGCTTGAAAGCCAGCAAAAGTGCATTAACACAGTCTGCAGTGCAGCTCCATGTCAACAAAGGGCAGGGATTTCCTGAGATAGTAGAGTGAGTACTATAAAAATAAAGTCATCAAGTGGACCTAAACATCATTTCAAATATCATCCTTGGGATGGAAAACATCCCTGTTTAAATAATTCTCAAAAGTCTGGGGGGAAAAGTTCTTTTAAGAAATCATTCAAGCAAAAATACTGGCACTTTTTTTTTTTTTTTTTTAATCATTATATGAACAAGTGGTTTGGGGTTTATTTCTTTGTTCAACTTCACTGTGAACCATATCGAAAGACTCAGCTAAATTATGATCAAGAAGTAGAATTTATATTTTTCCCTCAAATAAATTCTAAATGCTGCTTTAAAGTACCACCTTTATCACATAATATGGTTAATAATCTTGGGGAAAATAGGGACAATCAGCTCGTAATTTAAACGTACAGATTTGCTGTTGATTGCCTTGAAAAATTTGACTTTTTTTTTTTTTTAAGACAGAATCTTAAACAAAACAAAAACATAAATCAGTATGTTGTCAGCATGCAAAAATGGATGGATGAGCTAAAAACAAATCTGTGCAAATAGAGCAATGTTAAAAAAGTGTTATTGTAAAAGTTTATATGGCTGAAGGTAAACATGGCATGTGACAGGAAGGAAAGTGAACCGATTGTCTAATGACTCATGAAATATGGTCACTGAATCCTTAAACGTTTCCTATTTCCATCAATAAAACAAAAAGACATCCAAGAAAATGTCGAACGTATATTTTAGTTTTGTTATTGTAATTATTGCGTTGGTTGCTCTGTGTATATACTGTATATGCCTGAGGAAAACAGTCCTCCACACCTAGTAGTGGCGCTGTTACCCCCAAAATGAAGCATACTCTGAGAACGGAGCTTGGCTGCGCTGAAGGGCGGATGTACATTTAATGTCAGCTTTTTAAAACCATGTTGTTTCACACCTGTTTTCCGGGGACCACACGGCGGTAGTCATCTTTCGTTACGAAGGTAAGTTTCTTGTTTAAATGTTATCCACGTTACAGTATAAAAGTTGTTGCGCTAACCTTAGCTAGCGGAATGCTACTATGGCCATGAGTGCAGCGGTTAGTAGCATGACTGATCCAGTAATGACCCAATGGACATGTGTATGCAGTTGCAGACACATGTATGATGTTGGCTCACTCGGACAAAGGGACAGCGACCTCTTAAACAACTGTTTGGAGGAGATAAGGCGTGAATTTGGTGGAAATGCAGCAGAGGACAAGCAAGCAAGCGCAAGGCAGCCCTGTGCGTAATCCCCTTTGTTAAAGCACTGCCATCTAGTGGATTCATTCCCGAATAACCATTGACATTTGCGTCCTGTATTGGTAACGAAAGTAATTCAAAGCATTAAAACGACATTGTCGGGTGTTGCACGCCTTAACATTGCTTGTCTAATATCTGAAGAATCTGAATAACGGTGTTTGAGTGGCGGAAGCACGGAATCACCTTAAGTCAAATGCATTTTTAGTACAAAGTAGATTGTACTTGCATTTCTAGTTTTATTGTCAACAGCTTATAAGTTTGAATTTGAAATTAAAGTGTCTTAAGTGTAGTAAGTGTTTTAGGTAATGTTACAACCCTTGTGTTTGTCCCTCAGATCGTGATTATCCATGACACATAATGTTGGAACTGTGCTGTAATATGGATCATTTCAGCTCAAACGTGTGCAATCTATATTTATTGTTTATGTATGTAGTCCAGAATTCCTGATTATAGTTGGTAAAATGCAGATTACACAAAATAAATGACTGTTGATAACCTAAAACTAAATGTTGACCGTTTCTGTTTTTTCTTGTGTTAGATCGGACTGACCTATGGAGCCAATAATGAATCAGATTTGGCCCAGAGTCTTCCAGCGCTTCCACAGGACCTCAGTCCACTCCAGGAGAAGCCTCTCAGCGTTTGCAGAGCACGTCACAGTGTCTGCGTCCACCAGCTCCAGACCTTTGAGGCCCTCACATCTCGTGTCGCGTCTGTACCAGCCCTCCAACCTTCGTGATGTGGGCCAGGACACCCGGCTTCAGGGGGAGATGACCTGCAAGAGTCAAAGGCTCATGCTGCAAGCCGGCCTCATTTATCCATCTAACCCGGGCTGTTACTACTACCTGCCCACCACCGTCCGCTCCTTGGAGAAACTGGTGAGACTTGTTTTTGTTTTCAAGTTAGCATGGGGGGGAAAAAATTGCTCTCTTTTAAAAAAACAAAACAAAAACAACTTGTATTAAGTTGTTGTGAATAATAACTGCTGTTTCCAGATGAGGGTGATTGACCAGGAGATGCAGGGGATTGGTGGGCAAAAGCTAGACATGCCCAGTTTGTGCTCAGCTGAGCTCTGGAAAGCCAGTGAGCGCTGGGACCTGATGGGAAAAGAGCTGCTGCGGCTGAAGGACCGCCACGGAGGGGACTACTGTCTGGCCCCCACCCACGAGGAGGCAGTGACCACTCTGGTTGCCCACCAGTCCAGTTTGTCCTACCGACAGCTTCCTCTGCTTCTGTATCAGGTAGCCATCACCCCACTGTTGCTTAGGCTGCTTATGTATTGAATGCCATAAGCTTCAGTTCTTATTGAGTAACTTTTTTCTTTTGAAACATAGATCACCCGCAAATTCAGGGACGAACCAAAGCCGAAGTTCGGTCTGCTCCGAGGAAGGGAGTTCTACATGAAGGACATGTACACCTTTGACGTGAGCGAAGAGGCTGCTCACCAGACCTATGAAAGCGTGTGCCATGCGTACGCCAGGCTCTTCGCCCGACTGGGGCTGCCCTGCGTTCAGGTGCAGGCGGATAGCGGAAACATCGGCGGCAAACTGTCCCACGAGTTTCAGCTGCCGGCAGACATCGGCGAGGACAGACTCCTGGTGTGCGGCGACTGCTCCTTCTCTGCCAACGTGGAGACCGTGCCCGCCAACGAAACTGACTGCCCAAAGTGCAAAAGTGGCTCACTGGTGGAGTCAAAGGGCATAGAGGTCGGCCACACCTTTTACCTGGGGAAAAAGTACTCTCAGGTATTCAACGCCATCTTCAGCAATAACCAGAACAAGCCCAGCGTAGCGGAAATGGGCTGCTACGGCCTCGGGGTCACCCGTATTCTGGCCGCAGCCGTTGAGGTGATGTCCACCGAGGAGGCCATCCGCTGGCCAGGCCTTCTCGCCCCCTACCAGGTGTGTGTTGTTCCACCAAAGAAGGGAAGCAAGACGGACAAGGTGGCAGTGTTGGCTGAGGAGCTGCTACACACGCTGGAAGGGGCGTTGCCTCATCTGAGAGGTGAGGTCGTCCTTGACGACCGCACGCAGATGACCATAGGAAAGCGGCTGAAGGACGCCAGCAGACTGGGCTACCCGTACGTTATCGTGGTAGGACAGGGAGCTCAAGAAGAACCACCCCGGTTTGAGGTGATCTGCCAGCAGACAGAAGAGACTTTGTTTCTCAGTAAAGATGGACTGCTTGATCTTCTAGGGAGAGTGGAAACCGCATGAGTATCAACCCAAAATGCATTTTGTAAGACTTGTTGATAAAATGTGAGGGAGGTGGAGGGTGAAGAATCATGGAATGCTTTGTGTATGTTTGTATTTTAAATAATGGAATTTATTTTTGAACTGCCGACTTGTCCTGGGTGTCACCCTGCCTTTGCCCAATGACAGCTGGGATAGGCTCAGGTAGATCCCTGCAACCCTGAGTGCAGGAAGAAGCAGGTATTGAAAATGGATGGATGTATGGATTTTTATTTTTGTTCTGTAAATAAAAGCTATTATTTATACAGTGGCTGATTGGCAAGCAACTCTTAGAATCATCATCATCATCATCATCATCATCATCAAAATAATAAGGTGATTCGGCTCATCAAGGTAATAGTCAGCTGCCAGTGTTTATACGTTTGATCCAAGTACACTAAAATTGGTAGTTCATTGTCTGTTAATTCATATTTGCATCAAAATGACATCAGTTTGATAAATTGGCAGCAACATGACACAACTAACCGTAGATAATATTTAACCAATTAAAACTGAACCACTAAACAGACTGGGCGTAAACTGTACACTTTTATCAAAATTGTATTTGTTTTTATGTTTAAATACTGCGGAAACTCCGTGTGTTCACTGTGGAGTGGCGGAACTGTGATCAGTATTTGTTCGTGTTTCCGCACGGATCTTTTTCCGCGGCGTACCGCAGAAGTGCACGCGTAAACGTCCGGCTCGGCAGCGTCAAACATAAGAGATGCTCGCAAGCTTTTCTTTGTGATCCGTCGAGATATTTGACCCTTGTCAACTTGCACATTTGGTGAAGAAATAAACACAATTAGTTGAAAATGTCGTCGCCGGCGGTTCAACACGACAGCGATGACGACATGGACCTGTTCATGGACAAATTCAAGACGCAGAGATACAAAAATGGCTTCAAGGAAGACACATGGGAAGAGGTAAGAAGCACTAGCTAGTCAGCAACATTTCATTAGTCTGAATTATTTAATTAGTCTGGGTATCTCAATATATCTTTATAGTCGGCGGGACTACATGGTGTTGCATTAACTGATGTGTCAACTGTTTACTATTGTTGGTTCCAAACTTGTAGGACTTTGAAAAAGTACCAATGTTTATGAAATCAATCCCCGAAGACTTTGACCCGGTAGAATACCCAGAACTGGCTTGCATTCAGGCCATTCTCCACGATGAAGACAGAGCCCCAGAAGGTAAGCAGGCACGGGTTTCTTACACTGTGGCCACATCTGTACCATTTGTCACCAATGACTTTGGTTTCTCAACAGTGCAAGCAAAAAGCCTGAAAAATGAAGGCAATGAGTTTTTTAAGGAGAAGAAGTATGAGAAGGCAATACTTTGCTACACTGCGGCTTTAAAGAAGAACTGCGAGGACCAGGAAATCAACATGGTGCTCCTCACCAACCGGGCTGCGGCACAGTTCCACCTGGGTATCCGTTCCTCTTCTTACGTCTGAAATTTATGATTTTTCAAAGTTCTCCATATGTCAGTACTTATAGCGACATACTTTGTGTGTAATAGAGTAATTGTTTAATACAAAGCAGGAAGACGAGGAACCCAAAGGACTCATGGAGTGTTTTGCATGTGTAGTGCTTCATGTCAGTACATAAACCAAGAAAAACTGGAACTCACTCAGCACTGAATGCATCATTAAGAGCAACGGCACTGACTTATGAAAGACTGTCCAGAAGGTTTTTCTGTCTGATTTCATCCTGGTTTGTGTCGTGCAGGTAACATGCGCTCCTCCTTCAATGATGCAACGGCTGCAAAGAAAATCAAACCTGATCATCTGAAAGCCTTGATCAGAGGTCAGTGTCGTGAAGACGTACAGCTTATTCACTCTATCCTCACACAATCTGTATATACATCAAAACAAACGATGACCTTTGGAAATGTTTTGTGTGCCTGCGCAGGAGCGCAGTGTTGTATAGAGGTACGCGCTTTTGCGAGGGCCTTGCAGTGGTGTGACGAGGGCCTCAAGGCGCATCCCACTGACAAGAAGCTCCTGGAGCTGAGAGCAGCCGCAGATAAACACAAGGTACCGTCACTGAGGTTAGGCAGGGAATTGGAGGCTCAAAGTCCATCCAGATGTTGATTCTTGCATCTCGGTTTTGTGCCGTCAGAGAGCAGCGGACAGAGACGCCAGGAAGGCCAAGGCCAAAGAGAAGAAGCTGCTCAATGAGAAGGAAGCGCTTTTAGCTGCTATAAATGTAAGTGTCATGTACATATCTGTCTGTCTGTCTGTCTGTGCACGTTCGTAAATGTATATATATATATATATGTGTGTGTGTGTGTGTCTATATGTTTGTACATGTATATTATACTGTGTGTGTGTGTGTGTTCTTTCCATTCACCTCTTCACTGTCTTGGTCTCCTTCAGGAGCGAGGCATTAAGCTGCTCCAGTCCACCAAGGCTCGTCGGCACGATTCAGACAGCGACGATGAGGACGAGTCCTCCTCTGGAACCATAGCTGAGCTCAGTCTGGACGGCCTCAGCTCCAAGGAGGCCACGGGGGCTCAGGTCTTCCGGGACGAGCAGGGCTCCCTGCACTGGCCCGTCCTCTTCATGTACCCTGAACACCAGCAGAGCGACTTCATCTCTGCTTTCTGTGAGAACACCTGGTAAACTCCTCTGTCATCCTCTTGTCTCTACTTGGACTGTAGTTATTGTTGTAGTTAAAAAGCTGTTGTTTTTATTTAGGCAGCAAACGCTAAAAAGGCTAAAAATGGAATCTGAATGTTTTAGGTTTAAGCATCGCTCGTGAAGAAAGGCTGCAAAATCTCTCCCGTCTCTCTTTTATTGTTTAGTTTTATAGATCACTTGGCCGTTATGTTTGGAGAAGAACTTCCCCCCTGGGACACCGACAGAAAGTATCTCTCACATAATCTGCAGGTTGGTTTATTGCCTTAATAATAACCGCTTCCTTTAATAATTAGGAGAAGCAATTTTTTTCTAAGTCTGTATCATCATCATCAGAGAACCAATCACGATCTGTTTGCTGAAAAAGTTTACACACTACTGCGCTGGCTCTCCAAGCCGGTAATAATGAGAAGTGCAATAAAGAGGAAAACGCTGTTAAAAGTGTTTTTTTTTTTTTTTTAATGCTGAATGGAACAGAAATATCAAATTGATTGGTGTTCCCTTTATGTCAGTTCATCTCACTTGACATTTCCTCACACTGCAGCTGTACTTTGAAGATGAGCAGTCGGAGACGTTGTACCAAGTGAAGCAGGACGTGCCTCTTTTAAAAGTGATGCAGCATCAAAGGTAAACCCATCCTTCTGGCGTCTTTCTTTTCCTTACACAACTGTATTCTACTGTGTAAACATTATGGCCATTCAATCCCTCCTTTGACTTTGTGCATTGCATAGTTAACCAGTGGTCCCTTATGGCCTGAAATTTACTTTAGAACCAAAGTAGAACTTTCCCATTTGGACCTCTATCCATCAACAGTGTGACATCCTGAAAAAAACAAAAAAAACAAACAGGTTCTGCCAGCTGCTTTTGGAATAGTTTGTGAAAATATCCCTGATCCACTCCCCTGACCCGTTGTGTCAACAGGTTTTTCGTCAAGGCAGGCACACCCAGCTTCATCGTGCTGGTGAAGGGCTCCTCTTTCTGCAAGCAGTTTTTAACAGGCAAGAAAGTGAAATGACTTGGAAGCCGCCAGATATCAAATCCTGGACGAGTGGTACACTCAGAACTCTGTCAGAACTCTGTCAGAACTCTGTCAGAACTCTGGCATCACTGAGAAAAACACTCGGCCACCAAGTGCAGGTCACACAGTTTGTCACTGAACAACATGAACAGATGCAACATAAAGGAGCTCTATCAGGTGGGTGTAACCATGGTGAGGGGGGGGGGGAGAAAACTTCTCTATTTTGAAAATTTGAAAGTCAATGGTGAACAATTAATTAATTATTGACGGGCATTATTTCATTTTTCTGAAAGTTTTTGCGCCCAGTTCATGGAAATTTGCCCTTTGTGATGTCACAAAGAGCACAATACCCGTTTTAGGCTAGTGACAACTCCATACACACTCGGCAACTAAACCAGTTTTTGTTTTAATATTATTAGCTCACAAAAGGCTGTCACGACTGTCAGTGCAACTCACCGCCTCGACCCGCCTGTTGTTCTCTTAATTACTCTCAGCAACTGTAATTATGAAGTACTTCCTGTAACTCTGCTCTTCCCTGTAAGTGATGAGGCATCATCTTAGAAACCTGGGCACATAAAGAACATGGAGATTTCCATTCATGTATCCTGGACGATGGATTTTCTTTTGATGTAGAAATCTAAACAACCAGTTTGAAACACCACAGTCTCGCTCTTATTGATTTTTAATGTGACACTATCATGAATCCTGAAATCATCATGAATAACTTACCACTTACAAACTGGAAGCAAAGAAAAAGTTTTCCAAATAAACAAAACCACCTCTCACCTCTCATTTGTTTTCTTCAGTTTTATTCGTGATGCTACCTTTGTTTGTGAGAGAGTTTATGCAACAGCAGAAATCCTCTTCTGCGTCACCAGATATTTTCTAAGCAGACCTTTGTGATAATGTCTGAAAGAAAAGAGGGAGTGGAGCGCAGAGGTGTAAAGTAATGAGGTAGGACTACTTCACGATTGCAAGAGGTTGTCTGTACTTTACTCAAGTGTGATTTATTTTCCTCCTCCCTCCACTTTTACTGCATATTCACAATGAAGTGAATACTTTTACTCAGATATTTACTTTCATGAGCACCATCATTATTCTTTACAATTATAAACACGCTGATGGCCCATTAGCGTCCCCTGCACTATCGCTGCCAATTGGTTTAGTGGAACTGAAGCTCGTCAAAGCAAATCAAGCCTCTCTTTTATTTTATTTTATTTTTTAGTACTAAAACAGGTTTTCTCAGTATTATAAATGGAGAACGACACAATTTTCTGCGATTGATATTTAATCTCAAGCTATAAGAAAGCCACATTGTGCACTGGGTACGCCGGCGCCATGACCACCGGCACGTGCTGCACGGCCGGAGCCGGCTGGATGTTGACCACGTTGATGACCACGGGGGGTCTTCTCAGGTTCTTCAACTCGCGGTGCAGTTGACACCAACCGCACCAGACGCAGAAACAGGAGACGGCGATGTCCTGGCACAGCGAGCCCTGTGCGTGGGGGAGAATTGCTAAACCGTGATTGAAGAGAAGCGAGACCCAGTGCCGGGCTTTGGTTTTCTCCTCGTCGCCGTACCTTGATTTTGTGCTTGTGCCTCACGGAGGCCCGGAGTGACAGGAGCGCGGGCGAGGCGACCATCAGCGGGATCTCCAGGGCTGAGGTCACTGCCAGGCTGCACAGGTCGCACAGCGGCAGGCAGCCGCCCTCCCCGAACTGGGACGAAACGGTGCAGGCGAGACACGGGCAGCACCAAAACCCGTAGCAACCTGGGAAACACGCCAACAGAACGGAAACCAAAGCGGTGAAGGTTGGTCGTGACCGTGGCCTCACCGCAGTAAGGTTGTTGGTTCTATGCCTGAGGCCCCTCCTGTGTGGAGCCTGCGTGTTCTGTCACCCGCTGGGACAGAGTCCAGAAAGCCCTGCGACTCTGAGTGCAGGAGGAAGCAGTGACAGGCAATGGGAGATGAAATGATTGCATTCATTCTTACAAGTGCTGGCGTCTTCAAAGCAGTCGCACAGACTGGTGTGCCACTCTCGCTGTAGTTCCTCATCCATCACTGGCCGGGAAGGACCGAGCTGGAAATGGCTCTGATTCTACCTGTCAGAAAACAAAAAAAACTGTTTCTTAGGGTGGGATATAAAAATACATGCATTTTGACCTATTGGAATGAGATTTCTTTACAAATCCCTTTTGGGAATTGTAATTTGTCTTAGTTGTGCGTATTTATGCAGAGTGCAAGGTATTTCTATCCACGGTTCAATCAGTCAGACTCCCTAAAACCTTTCTCCAAATTGAAGAAACCTAAAGTTTAAGCAGATTTAAATTTAAACATGTTGCATTTCCAGGAAAAAGGCTAAATATCAATGACAAACAAACATGTATGCTGCACCCGACATCAGACGTCAACACTGTGCAACCATCTTTACAAAGTTGGAAAGGGAAACTGAAAGAGACTGACCTTGACTTTGAAAACCTTTTTATTCCCCATGAATTATTTACTTCAAAATATAAATGTTTACTTTCGATGCATCATCAATGGGAAGCCTCTGCTTTCTCCGTTTTAATACTGTTATTAGTTCACATTGGGTGCCCACAGCCGTCTGCTTCCTAATGCTGTTGGTATTGAGTTTGAAAAAGAAAAAGATTCTCCCCAAGTATCATAATGACGCTGTGCACAGTGCGTCCGACCCAGACAAGAGAACCTGATGGTCTTACCTGAGGGTCTCCTGAGGGTCTCCTGGGAGATGCTGCTCTCACTGAAGCGGTGACTGAGTGAGAGGATGTGCTTGGGGATGAGGAGGGACGTCCCCCGTCAGCTCGCAACTCCCACAGCTGTGAAACCTGAATCTATTTAACCAACCACTCCAAATCTTCACGCTAAAAATAGAAGCATTCTTAATTAGCGCCTTCAACCCGTTCAACAACAAAATAAATGCCTCCAGTTCCTCGAGAATCACCTGCAATTGACTGTGCGTGGGATGTAGCGGAAGTGTCTTCTGAACATGGAAACATACAAATATTGACAACTTTGTGTGTTGTTAAAGTGAACCTGCGTCGTGCTAAGCTGCGTCTGTCAGTGTGTCGGGTGTCTACGGGGCGTTTGGTCCAGATGTTAAACTCCCAGAAAGAAAACAGCCTTCACTATCGCTGTTTGTTCTGCATGAGCCTGCTTTTCTTTGTACGCGTGCTGACAGAAGTGCTTTGATATGTTGCATAACAGCACCGGCACAGCCTGCCCATGAGCGGCCGGCGTTGCACCAGAATCCAGGGGGAACACATTTCAGAAGAATGTTTGGATGCTTTCATTGCGAGAGTCGAGCAAAGCTGGAAGTCAGCCAGTCGGTGTGTGACTATGGAGACAATAGAGGGGAGTGATCGTGTTTTTAGTGCTTGATTTTCATTCAAAAAGCACCAAGCGTGTTGTGGTGCAGTGGTCGTCGATACAGGCGATGTAAATTAAAACTCCTCCTTCCAACGTTCTGCCAAGCAACTGACAGTGAGCCCCATTGTGGGCCGTGGTCTCGTAGTTTATGGGTCTCACTGATTTCTTTTCATTTTACCAGATTCTCAAGTTGCAAAGCCATCACACACAGTCGCTCCTTCATTTTCACATGACCAATGGCTGTGCGTGTAGTAGCATCATCAGGCTCCTCCTACCCAAAGCCCGGAACAGCCGTGGCCCCTCCTCTTGTCAGTCTGCTGCAGATGAATGAATTGTGTGTGGAACTGACGAGTTGAGCTGACTGACGAGTGAGGATGATAAAGTATCGCTGATTGAACAGGCAAGAAAAAAAGGGAAACTACAGTTTTTATAATTGATTTATTCATGACTTCACCTTCCTGTGCACCATTCATTGGGTGATTACCGCAATGAATGAAAAAGAAACCCCAACATAAATCGCTGACGGAAAAATCCCTGAGAAAGCCCTCAAGTAACTGTGACACACTGTTGTTGTTTTACAGATACGTGGAAGCAGCAACACAAGCAAAGAAAAGGCCAAGCAAGCTTACACAGCGCCTCTGCTGTTCAGCAAGACTAATTCACAACTTTTACTGTAAATTTGGAATTTTCCCCTTCTTTCTCTTCCATTTCTACCCCCCCCCCCCCATTCCAAACAAAGAGAAAGAAATCTGATTTATCATTGGCATGTCAAATATGATATTGCATCATCCCTGGTGGACTGGAAGTGTCCAGTTTGCAGACGCCGGTCTAGGTAAGATGCTGCGTTCACCGGCCGGGCTGCATGTTGACGACCACGGTGGTGTTTTTCTTGCGGTACTTGAGCTCGCGATGCATCTGGCACCAGGAGCACCACACGCAGAAACAGGAAGTGGTGATGTCCTTGCAGTAGGAGCCCTGTCAAAGAAACAAAAAGAGCTCACTGTCTTATTCTGTGGTGGCGAGCTGTCCCACTCATCTTCAGTTGGACATTTCGGTCTTATTGATTGATTGATTGATTGATTGATTGATTGATTGATTGATTGATTTACCATGATGCCGTATCTATGGCGAATGCCAACCCGAGTGGCCAGGGCCGCCGGAGGCACACAGAGAGGAAGTCCCAATGCGGAGGTTATGGAGGGGCCACATATGTCACAAAGGGGGAGGCATCGGGACTCTCCCACTCCTGCACTGACCGTGCAGGCCAGACACGGGCAGCACCAGAACCCGTAGCAGCCTGGAAAAGAAAGCAGACCATGGAAATAGAATGAGGCGATTGCAATTTAGCCGTGGGAGGAACCGAGACTATTTGGTGTTTGGTATTAACAGTGAGATGAATGAATGCAATAGAACTTGTATGTGTGGCGTGGACTCTCACAAGACTGTGTGTCGTCACAGCACGAGAAGAGGCTGGAGTTCCAGTTTGTCAAGGGGTTCACGGCCATTGTCTCGGCAACGTCTTCACGAACAGAGGAGCACGAAGCTGTGACCTGCAAAGGAATCAGTAAAACTGGTTAAAATCCATGGGATTTTTAAACTTTTACACTCATCTTTAAGACCTTATCATCTTTGTGTCCTGACCAGCAACTATTTCATATGAGAGACACAAAACTTGACATCAGCTTCTTTCTTTCTTTCTTTCTTTCTGACAGTAAAACCAAACTTGCTGCTTACTTTGTAAATGAAGATCTGTTCCTCTTTAAATTTTGTAAAACATAATGAGCCCATTATCTGTTGGTAAACCTACTGATTACAGGTCGGCCGCTCTTCCCCTGCAGACGCCCAGTCGTGGAAAAAAATCTCTGGCTGCATTCTTGTCATTACTCGTGAGTGAAACTTCAGATTCTCTCTGCTTTTGTCAAACTTTCTGTGTCATTAATGCTCAACGGTGTGTTATTTAGATTGAACATCGTAGCTGTTGGCTTCCCGTCTGTAAAAAATACATTTGCAACTGCTGATGCAATGAACACAGAACATCCTGAATAGCGTTTGACTTTCAAGTCATATCACTACAGCTACTCGTCATTTCAAATTACAATCTTCTTTTAACTTTTAAAAACTGAAAAAGCAACTTTTCAAATCATAAATAAGTGAAAACGAACAGGAAGCAACTTGAGACACTTGTCATTTTCTTTGGCAGCCAAAATGAAGCCGGCAACACGGCAGCGTCAGCATCATTGATGACTTATAAAAACTAAAAACATAAAAACATAATCAATAAAACATCTCCTCCCCCCCCTTCGACTCTCCTGGGGAAGTTTTAATTTGATTTTTACACAGAAGCAAAGCCCGAGGTCTTACCTGCTTCAGCTGGTGTCTCCTCGCAGGACAAGAGAGAATTCTGCCTGGTCTATATTAGGAGTGGCTCCTGATGCATGGTGTGTTTGGGCTTCAGCAATGTTGTTGAACCTGAACAGGTTAAAGGTTTGGCTGGCTCACGTTCCTGATGGATGAAACTTAGAGCGAGTTTACTCTCACAGGGGACGCAACAAAAAAATGATTGCAGGTCGCAAAACGCGGGGGTAATTCTCCAGAAAATCTTTAAAGCACTAAGAAGAGAAAGAGGGAGTGGGGGGGGGGCAGTGCAAGGGAATAATGAGAAGTTATTCCTTGATCTGCCGAAACCTGCGTCTGAGATCGTTCTGTCTCTTTGGATGATGCTAAGGTAGTGGGATGACACACCCGTGGCCTGACTGGTCTGATCAGACATCCTTCGCTCAAGTCTTTGTCACAGCGGCAGCTCTCTGTTTATCTCACTCCACCTGCACAGTCCCTGGCTGCAGTGACAGCGGCACATCTTTCATTCCTCCGGGGAAACGCTTCATTGTTCCTCATAGTCGCTGCAGCATGTGGAATGCACAAACTAAACAGTCTCTGCAGGTGTGTCCCTGACTGCTTGTACAGCAGAAACAACAGCATGAGGGACAGCGGCACAGTGTTCACCTCATGTCTACCGTCCAAGTCCTCATTTGAGCTGGTAATGGTAGACTTTATTTTCTTCATTTTCTTTTTACTTATTCCTCTTCTGAGAGACTGCACAGGCTGTCCCCCCCTTTGCTGTCCACTTTACCACTATCATGCTGTTGCTAATGCTAATGCTAATGCCGACACGTCCACACTGTGGGACGAATAAAGAAATATCTTATCTTATCTGGTCTTAAATTGGCCTCCAACCTGGACTTTTAAATAAAGAAATAAACACTTAAGCTAATACCCAACAGGAGACATGTTTTTACCTTTAGCTAACTATTAGTTAGCATTCAAACGAGCATATCAACTCTTTATTAGTCACTACTAAATACTCATTAATCCTAACCCTAACAGGAAACCCAGTCATATTCCACAGTCCTCACCCAACCCCAGCTTAATAGTTGGTTAATGGGTGAAGTATTGCGTTATCTAAAGTGTCACCATAAAAAATGCAAAAACATGCAAACCTCACAACACATTATCGGACATTAAAACAACGCAAGTATAACCAGTTGCTTGTGACTTTGCACAAATATGTCTGGTCTGATTCAACTGAAGGACTGGACACCAGAACAAGACATGAAATTAACTGCTTGAAGTGAATGTCCTGCCAACACTGCCAAAAGCCAGTTACTTTGAAAGGAAAATGTTTTTGTTTTTTTGCAAATATTTGACAACACAAATCTGGATTTATTTTTTTCATACAGTTGACTGCATAAGCAAGTGATTATTCAGACATATTAAATGCTTCATAATGTTTTGTAGGTCTTGAGGAACAGACTTCAATTAATAGGCAACGCTGCAATTTAAAGGACCACGTAGGGAGTTTTATTAGCATGCAGCGGTAATAATGCAGACTGAAAACAAATGAAGATGGTGCAATGTAACCTGTTATCTATTTTAAATATAAATATAGTTATTTATTGAAGAAGGAAACCACCCCTGTCCTTCACACATTCAGACGTACATTCGGTTAAATATTAGCAAACACTGCTCAAGTCTTTGACTTGTATTTTCCTCACAGCAAACCCAGACATGTGATTCATCCCAAGGTGTGATGTGAGGTGTGAGGAGGACGTTCATCTTGAAGTACTATTTAATTAAATACAACCGACCCAAAAGTGTTGCTTTGCTATTCACAGCTGCTCCAGGCAGCCACCACTCATACAGACACTGTCGTGGAGCGAAGTGAACTTCCTAACAACCGTCTTCATCTTGGACCAGGACGAGCCCTTCCTGTTCTTTCAGCTCAGTGCTCCTCCTCCGCCTGGAGCCGTGAAACACTGTCCACACCTCTGCCGGCCTCAGGTGTAGGAGAAGGATCTGGCCAGGGTTGGTTTCTTCTTGAGCAGCTGCTGCGGCACCACCGTGTCCAGCAGCCTCCTCACCAGCTCCAGTCTCCCCATCTGGATCAGAGCCCTGGACAACTCGGTCACTTCCGGGGTGTGAGTCCGGTACAGGCACCTCAGCTCCGCCTTCACCGCGTCCGCCGGGTACCTGTCCTCCGCCCGCTGCACCCAGCGCTCCATCTGGGAGACGGCCGAGCCGGGGTCGGGGCCTCGCACGAACAGAGCCAGGAGCGCCTGCAGGAGGCAGCGCAGGGCCGCGGCGTGCGTGGCGCCCGGCCTCTCCAGCTCCACGGCCCGCTTGAAGCAGTCGGCGGCGTTCTGCTCCTCCCCTTTCATCAGGAGGCAGCGCCCGCGCAGCAGGTGCAGGTCCGGCAGGCTGTCGGCCAGCTGGAACTGCAGCGCGTGGGACAGGCTGACCAGCGCGCTGTTCACCGACGCCTCGTCCACCAGCAGACTCTCCTGCAGCGCGTCCACGCCCGTGTAGTAGTGCAGCTTTGGGGAAAAGACGGCCCTGAGGATCTCTGTCCTTCATGGTTGATAGCATTGACAGTGTTTTCTCTTCTTTACCTGGGCCATCTCCAGGTGAGTCCGCAGGCACGGCCGCACTGCCAGGACCTTGTCCAAGTCTTTCCTGGCCTCAGTCAGTTGCTGCCTGTCCGGCACGCCTCCCTGGTCCAGTTTAGCCTTTTCCAGGTCCCTGACGTAGAGCATGGTGTTGATCTGTGGAGGAGATCTCGCGTCAGAGCATTGCAGTGTTACTCCCAGTGGGGGGGGTCTGCCATCCTACTTATTACTACTCAATACCAATGTAGATTTGCTGCACACGTAGGAGGCCTATGATAACCTTAGAGTGATCTGAAAGACATGTTCGTGACCACTAGTGACTCAAATGTATAATATCATTTTGAGATTAGAGACCCCCCCTAAATGTTGCTTCCAGGCTTTTAGGGGGTCTCATAGGCTCATCAGTATTTCGCACACTGGTTACTACCGTGTACATTTTTGCACAGATAAACTGGAAGATCCCACATTATAGCAATTTTCAGATTAAAAAAAAAAAAAAGGAATTGCGAGTGTCCTCAGCACCTTGGCCCGAGTGCAGTAGGCCTGCCAGTTGAGCTCCGGGTCTGGAAGGACATTTAGGGCCATGTTGCAGATCCCGGTGGCCATGTCGTGTTTGCCCAACAGAAAGAAGAGCTTGGCCAGGAGGTTCAGGGTGAACGCATCGTCACTGGCCAGGTTAATAGCCTGAGAAACACAGACATTTATGGTAAAAAAAAAAACTGAGGTGATTTTTTTTTCAGGCTAAAGTACAGAAACAGATCAGAGGAGACCTGTCAACATGTTGAATTCAGAGGAGACGCTGCAAGACCAAGCAAACCCGGCTCTCAAAGGCTGGAAGGACGCCTTTTATTTTGTGTAGGGGGGTGAAGGATTGCCTGTTTTCATGAGATAAGCCGACTTCCTGGAATAAAGTGGGGAGGAAGAGCTGGAAACCTGGCTTGTAATGTGAAAAGTTGCTTAAATAAACAGGACAGATCTGGTTTGAAAACTGGTGTGTGTTTGTGTTTTGGAAGCGGTGGAAACATTTTTGTGGCAGATCTGATGGTGTTTGTCCGGATGTTGGTAAGTAATAAAGATCAGCTGAAGGTTTGACTGAGAGTCTTTATCTACCCTCATACGGTGCCTTATGTAAGTGACATGCTTCCAAAGGCAGCGAGTTGAAAAGTCTCTGCTTGTCTTCAGTCCAAGAGTTAAATGTGTTCATTGACTCACAGTTCCGTAGCAGGACAGCGGGTCGGAGGCCGAGAAGCCACAGTCGTGTATGGACATGGGCACCGTGTCGAACTCATCCTTCCTCTCCAGCAAGATGCCGATGTAGCACCAGGCCAGAGCTGCAGGTAAACAACAATCCCAAACTGAACTCAAAGCGCTGAATCAGAAACCTGTGAATTACCGACGTCCTGTGAATCACGCGTTCACCTTTGTTCCGCTCTTTCTCCGACTCCAGTGATTCTTTCAGAAGCTTCAGACCCTTGTTGTAGTGAGACAGCCTGGAGTATTCAGAGTCCTCTTTGGTCTTCACTATTTCATCCAGCCTGGAAGGAAAGAAAATCAACTGTTGAGCACGAATCAATGCCGGCACATCGTTAATACTTTAAAGTGTAACATTTAAAAGGTCTACTGGCAGAAGTGAATATGAATGAAATCTGATGCATGCTTTTACTTAAAAATAAGCAACCTATGTAGGTGAGTTCCTCCTTCATTATTCATATCTATAATCACATAAAGAGCCAAGATCACTTCTCAGGAGCTGGTCGGGTCGTGCCGGGTTCTATCGATGGATTGCAACCCAGAACGTGGAACTGCTCGGGGTTCGGTGAAGACGTGGCATCCACGTTGTTTGCGCTCAGCTTTCCTTCCAATAGAGGTCGCTAAAGCGTACACACTGGGCCGTTAACATCGGTCGCATACCTGATATAGATTGTTGCCATTTTGAAATACCAGCTTCGTTTCTCCTCCGTGGGTATCTGGGTTGGAAAGAAGAAGAAGAACATCTGCTCTTATTCTGAGTCTGAGTAACGCTGTTGTTTGTTTGTGTTTATTCTGTTTGATAAGGAAATTGGAACAACACACAGACAATTGCTCTGGCAGACCAGCTGTGTATCGTGAGTGTGTGTTGCTGGAACGTTGACGTGAGCCAGGTCCTTCTGGCTCACCTTTGGCTCACCAAGTGAGCTACAAAAGAGGTGCACACCTTGAATAAACTGTCCAGTTATGAGTCACACTCTACACTCTCTCTCTCTCTCTCTCTCTCACACACAGCCTGTTTTGTGTCTCTCTGTCTCACCAGCTGACCGCCGTAGTCCAGGGCTCTGTTGTAGAGGCTCAGCGCCGCCGTCAGCCTCTCCCTCAGGTCGTCCTGGCTGTCCAGCTCCACGTCGTACGGATAAACGTAGGCCTGCTCGGCCAGGCAGCGAGCGGCCAGCAGCCTGGCCTCCTCCTGGGAGGCTTCCCCACCGTCTAAGCCCATCAGCTGGGACACTTTCTCCACACACTCAGCCGTGTCCAGCTCCCTCCCCAGCTTGTCGTACACGTAGCCCAGGTTGGCCCAGGCGTTCAGGTTACCAGGGTCTTCCTTACAGATGCTCCTGAGAGGCCAGGGGTCACACAGGGGTCACATAAACAGTGGGCAGTTTACAGTGTTCCAGAAACATTCCGTGATTTGCGTTACGTTGTGAATGAAATGTGTAACACGAAGAAGCCTGTTAACGGATTCCCCAAAAAACTGTCGACATGTTTTTGGTCACACGGGAACAACCTGGCTGCTTTGGCTGCTTTGGGCCACATAGTTTGGGCAGAAAAATTAAACCTGACAAATTTTCAATTTGGAAAAAATATACATTTGCAAAATATAGAGATGCTGAGGCAGGCTGACCTTGTTGTTATGTACAAAAAAAGCCTGCTGTTCTTTGGGTTCTGACCAAAATCCCTCTGTTCATTCAAATTGAGACTGAGATTAAACTGATATCACAAAGTGTAGACTTCCTTTCCTTTGTTTAAAATGTGTGCAGTTAAAACACACACAGGTAGGCCATGCAATCAGAAAGTCAGATTGCGAAACGCAGTGCAACGTGAAAGTGTAACTACGTTGTAATGAAGACGAGGCCGCGTGTGCGACAGGATACCAGGACCATCCTGCTGGAGCAGACATCATGGCGGCATGAGACCGCATCGTCCACAGTGTGAGTGAATGGAGAGTCTTGATCTGGCCAATGATTTACCGCAATCCGCCTTTCCCTTCTCTGTCTGCATCGTGTACTTCTAACATCGGCACATCCATATTGCCGTATCTGGTCTAGCGAAAGCCCGTACCCGCCCACTTTTCTTGAAAAAAAGAGAAACATCGGTCCAAGCGGACGTGATTAACCTGAACGCTTCCTCCGCTGCGTCCAGCTGGTCCAGGTGGAAAGCCAGCAGGCCCAGCAGATTCCGCACGGCGTACTGCAGGTAGCCGTCCTCGGCCTCCAGCTCCCCTCGCAGGCTCTCCTGCTTCAGGTGAGTGTCCCGCACCCTCAGCTTCACCGGCCCGGCCGGGTCACAGTTCAGGTTCAGCTCCAGGTGGAAGTGGCCGGGAATGTAGTCCATGTCCTCCAAGAGAAACTCTATGTCCTCCTCCATGTCTCCCTCCATGTGTCCCTCTTCCACCCGCCCACCTAGAACTGGACGCTGCGACCAAAAGGAATGTGGCTACTGAGCTTTTTTCCCACTGGAGTAACCCCCCCCCCCCTGCTAACCAACCTCCTGAGCCTGTGGTTCAGTCTGAGGCGGCAGAATTCCTCCACCCACTCTTGTCACCCTGATGCAGACAGGTTGGACAGGTTTGGGAGTGACAAGGGAGTGGAGTAGGTGTAGAGGGGTAAAAGGATTTTTGCACTGGATGTTACTCATCGCTCACTCTCAGTGTCCTCAGTGTCCAGAAATGAATCAAAATGTCCAACTTCATTTACTACATGCTGGCATTATCTTCTGAAAAAGGAGATTATTTATTTTCTAAGTTATTTCTTCTCATTCGAGCGTCAGCTTTTCACCCTCGAGGCTCTTTTTGACAGGTTGCTGTTATTTATGTCCTGTGGTTTTGGAAAAAAAAACTAAACTTCCTTCTGAAGCATTGTTTTGAACGAGGCTACCCCCCCCCCTCCCCCCTCACCCCCCACCCCTTACCCCCATGTGTTGTCAGCTGTGGAGAGCAGAAGAATGTGGACCAACTGGATCAATTTAAACCGAGAAAAATGAGAGAAATGCTGTTTGTGTTTTGCGGTGCTGCGTGAAAAGACCCTTTTAACCGAGGCGAACATCGTTCGGCAGAGATTTGCATGACGTGGCAACAGATAAATGATGCGCTGTGGGTAAATATTTGGCTAAAGAGCACACTGGGACGGTGACTCAGCTCTTATCCCGCACAACCATCGCTATCTCAAGATCAAATATGCAAATGATAAGCATGTTTCATGCTTCTGATGCCTCTGCACGCTCATCCAAACACTTCTGTTGCAGGGTAAATGTGCCTTGTCTCAGATCCCTCTGACCAGGGACCGGACTTTAGGGACGCCTGAGGCCCAGAGCCCATCATCAGGTCTGCGTAAATGCCATTTGAATGGAGGTCATTGGGGCCATTATCCGTCACCAGGGGGCAGTAGCAGCTGCAAGTCAAAAGCAAGATCAATAGAAAATGTAACCTTCGCAACAAGACCAATAGAGGGTTAAACTCTGAGACTGCAAGTGAAACCCATAGAAAGAACAAATATTGATTTAATGTCAGAAAAATAAGCATCTGAAGACTCACTGCGGAATACATTGGTGGATGCTTCTTACACACTGTTGTGGTGTCCTAATGATCACACAGTTTAAAAAGAAACAAACTTTTTCTAGTTTCTAGGATTGTGAAGTGACATCTTTAAAATAGCACGAGTCCAGTTTGGAAGTTTGCCACGATGTAAACAATCTCTGTAACAATTGATGAACCCTCAATGGTGCAAGCTCACGATCAGGGTGTGATATTCATTGGAAGAAGTGATTAAAGATGTGTGTTTGAAACCATGCAAATATGGCATTTATTGTGAGGGCCAATCAGCGAAATGAAAAAAGGTTCGCTCAGAATGTTTTAAATGTCTGATAGATTTGAATCGTGGGCCGTAAGGTTCTTGGTTAGATCACTTGACCCCTTCATCCAGGAGTCAGGATGATGTCCAAATGGATCCATGATGGAAACAGAGGAGCCTCAGGTTGTGTGACAGGAAGGAGGAAGGGGGGGGTGCCCCGTGCAGGAAGACGAGGCAGCTGTCTGCAGTGGACCATCAGATGTGTTCAGTCGTTTGAGGAGTAAATCTGCTCAACGCTCATCAGCTGGAGCAAACCAGCATCAGCATGAAGACAACACGCAGCTTCAAGGCTGAACTGACTGAGACTTCCTTGTTATTCCCTCTGTCAGAGCTGTGATGTCCATCTGGAGTGCACTGTAGCAGCCTCGTATGTCTCATTAGGGAAACCAGCTCATTTAGCCCTGTGTTTACAGCCTCCGGCAGAACACTTGATTTGAGCTTCCTGCTAAAACAGTTTTCCTTTGTGAATTCCATCTGTGTGGAAGGCGACGGACAAAGGTTTTACCACTGTCGGGCTTTAATGCGTCAGAATCAACACGGCTGATGATGTCATTACCCTAGGAGAGGTATTCGAGCCCTCTGTGACATCACAAGCAGCGTACTTCCTGTTTGTTTTAGCACGTACTTTCTGAACTGACTTGTAGCATTTCTGTGGAGTTTCGCCGACAATCTGGACACATGCAGAGTTTTTAAAGAACATTGGCGACGTGAACTTTGGACGATACAGGAGCTTTCAGCCGTTTGCTTGGAACCTCCATGGCTTCCCAGAAACACGTGGGCCGCCCACACTCGTCACGCCGTCGCTGACCCACCTTCCTCGTAGGCAGCGTTTCTCATCTGAACCACGTCGGCGGACAGAAATGTGAAAACCTACCGTTGCCATGGTGACCATTGTGGTTACCACGACGCTGATTGCTAGGTAACAATACAGATGCCTGTCGTTAAGGCTGCGCAACCCTGCAGCCCCCAGCGAGACAGGATAAACTGGATTTTGCTCGCAGATGCTCCGATTTAGGTGAAACAGTCCACAGCCCAGATGCTCAGAGAGAAAACAGAGGTTTTATCGGAAGGATGATGACCCCTGAAATTCCCTCTTAACAAGGATTAGGATGTGTGTCCTGCACAATGGGAGAGGTGTTTTTCCTCTCACCATAACTCCTTTGATGACCCACTTCATTGTTTTGTTGCCACAGAACCAAAAATGTCTCATTAATGAGGACGTTAAACCAACAAAAGTCAACGATGAGGATGGGATGAGTGAGACCACTGGTGGCTCGGGGCTTGTTTGTAACTCGTCGATTGGATGATGGTTGGACAATCGGGGGGGTACGTGTAAACACACAGGAAGCCTTTCTAATCCAGACCTTTCAATCCTCCACCTTACATGAGCTGCTTTCAGTTATTAATTCCTCTGTGAGACCTTCTTGCACTTGGAAGCATTAGATTAAACAAATCACTTTCTGTTCTACGGCATGTTCTCCATTTTGATCCAAAGAAGGGGCTTCACTCCGCTGTCAGCAGCTCTCCGACAGTGACACGGCCATAATCCGTGCACATTTCTAATCCATCTTTTTAATTCGTCGCTGTTCAATACAGACACCCATCCCTGCGTCTCCTATTCCTCCGAGACGCACTTGTTCATTTAATTAGTGCTCACGCTGTTGCCTAAAGTCTTCTTCCTCTCCAAGCTGCCTCATCACATTTTAACTGCACTGCCTCTCCGTGGCTCTCACAGCAGAAAGAAAATCTTTTCATCTCCAGAGGCCTTTTCTGTCTGCAGAGGATTGCAGTTATCTCCTTGTACTGATGTACTGGAGACTGCACTGCAATTTTATGAAGTCGTAGCATGACATGTTATTGGTTGGTCATGAAGGATTCGCTTTTTTTCCTTTTTTTTTTAATATTTCAATCGTGAGTATTGGATATCAGTAAACTCAATTATGCACCCTATGAAAATGTAGATTTTTTTTGTGTTGTGAGAAATTGGCCTGGTTTTCACGCTATATCCCACCGGTTTCACAGCTCTGAGTCTTCACTTTATGCACTCTGGCAGCTGAAGGACTCAGTTCCACATGTGGAGGTCCAATCCTGCCAGAGAGAAAAAGAAATGACCGGACCAGAGTGTGAGCAGGGTTTGTCATGTTGGGCCGCTGGGTGTTAGTATGTGTAACTGCACTGCGAGTAATGTGATCGTCCTAAGTAACACAGACATCTGTCACACTTCATTACACTGATTAGACTTCAGCCCCATCATGGGGGCTCGGCTGCATCCAAGCAGCTTCTCAGTGAAATCATCTGACATCAGATCAACACTTAGCGCAGCCCTTGTCCAACTTTGCCATTAGTTTGATTTATTACATTAAAAAAAAATATATATATAAAAAAAGACAAAAACTGTTGACAAGGCTTGCGTCAGCGAAGGGTCAAAGTGTAAAAATCAGAATTAATTTAAGTTTAAAGATGTGATGCTTAGATGACAAAATTCCACATGAATAAAGCAATACGCATTCTATACACGTTCTGTGCAGTTAAGTAATGATCTGTTTAAAAATACAAAAAGCAAGACATTATCGTTAGATTTTATGATGACATGTATTCTACATGAAGTTTAAAGGAGCAGACGTTGCATTTACAGTCTATTCAATAAAGGCAACTAAAGTGCAACAAATAGTCAGTGGAAAGCAATTGAAATGCTTACAAGACAAAGTTAAAGGTCCCACGATATACTTGTTTTCAGGTCATTTTTTATAAATTCTGATGAGTTCACTGACCAACTAGAGACAGATGATCATGGGAAAGCATGGGTAAAGGGAATTGTACATGACATTCAGGATCTTTTTCGATATTTTAACAAGCTTCTCGTGTCGAGGTTTAGAATTCCCCTGCATGAATCAGCATAGTTTACAGTGTTTTACAGCATAGTGGTAGAGCGTCAGCCCTCAGAGTGGGTGGCTGTTGGTTCAGTCCTTAAACCAAACAGTATAAAAAATGAATGAACCACTGGCTCTCCAAATTTCCCAGGTTGGCCTCGCTGTTGGCAGTTTTACTTTGATGCCTGAGGAACAATTTAAGCCTTTTTTTCAACAGCAGCAGCAGCAGCAGCAGCAGCAGCAGCAGCAGCAGTAGTAATGAAATGTATTTATTTTTATAGTGACTTATTTGTCGTCATCATCATCATCATCATCATCATCATCATCATCATCATCATCACCACCACCACCACGTCATTATTTAGGAGACAGTTTTATTTTGGTAGTCCGCCATACTCAATTGTGTTCCTCTCACCATGTTTTATTTTGGCAGGGCTACCGGAAGTGCTTCAGAGTCAGTGTGCTGTCTTGACGTCTGGGTTCTCCGCTCGCTCTGCGGCTGCTGCTGCTCGCTGTCATCATGCAGGTGGAATCTGCGCAATGTGTCTCAGCTGAAGGACCCCCAGAGAGCCGCAGCAGCCTCCAGCAGCCTCCGGCGGACACACACATGACCGCGGGCGACACGCCGCGGACCGCCCGGCTGGCAAACCGCAGGAAATAAAACCACAAAAGTCAGAAGATTTTGTCTTTATTCTCTTTCGGCAGCTTTTGAAAGGACCGACTCCATCACTGCTGACACCTGATGTCCTAACTGAGACACTGAAAGCAGCATGGATCCAGAGTGACGTCACGTTGTTTGTGTGTCTCATTTTTGTTGTTGTTGTTGTTTGTTTGTTGTCCTCGTCTGGCGCAGTCCAACTCAGCCGGGGGTGAGGGAGGGGGGGGGGGGGGGGGGCAGAGGATGCCTCACCGTCCTATGGGACGCAGCAGCTCTCGCCACGTTTTCCACGGAACGCAGAGGACGTAAAGGCTGACGTCAAGAAGTCCGAGTCGCCTCTCGGCTTTTTTTTTTTTTTTTTTTCTTCTTAATTTTTTTTGTCAGCGCGATGGACGAGGGCAACGGCGGCGACGGAATCCCGGATCTGAAAGACATAGAGGTGAAAATCGGCCGCAAGACTCCCGAGGGTCTGCTCAGGTGGATGCGGGAGGAGGCGGCCAGTGGCCGGGCCGACGCCAAGCAGAGCCCCGCACACGAACCCCCTCTCAGGGAGACGGGAAGGAAGAGTTTGGACGACAAGATCCGGAAACTGAAGGCGGAGATGGTGAGGGTGCTTTACATTACTCTGTCTGTGTGTGTGTGTGTGTGTGTGTGTGTGTGTGTGTGTGTGTGTGTGTGTGTGTGTGTGTGTGCGCCACACACACATCACAGCAGTTGTATTTTAACAAGAGGCTCAGTCATTGGACAGACAGACAGACAGACAGACAGACAGCATCATTGACTCGTCCTCCATTCACTTTTCTCCAAGGCTGATGTGCCATTGGAGAGTGAGTGTCTTCTCAACAGCTGAGTTCCCTTCAGTGTTTCCTCCTGCTGCTCCTGCACGTGGCCTTAAAGGGATATTACCTCACCAAAATTTGGAATTTTGCCCATTCGCTTTGTGAATTGGTTGTGGGTTCCGATCCCGGACGAGACGAGTCGGGCCAAAGACTGCATCCTTCTCTGCTTGGAAACCAGCGTCGATGCTCAGATGGGCCGAATGTGGAGGACAAATCTCTGCACCCTTTGTGATGTCAGTCAGTGGGACCTTCAGCCCGGTGGTCGCCTGCTGTAGCTGCAAAAGGAAACGCAACAGAAGAAAAACACAGCTGATTCTAAACCAGGCATGGGCAAACTAAGGTCCGGGGGCCATATGCGGCCCGTTAAGCTTTTTAATCCGGCACACCGAACTTGTGGAAATTATATTAATAGTAAGAAAGTCGTAAAATAGCCGTATTTCATCATTTTTGGGTGTTTTAAGATTCATTTCATTCGAGAGATGAATACTGTGGAGCTTCAGACATATTTTGTTTTCACGTGAAACATGTCAAGGTAGGACAAGCAGAACCCTTGTCTGAACAAAAGAAAGGCAAAAACCTAATAAACACAATCAAGCCACTCGTGATCCAGTTTGACAGGATAGTTCAAAGTCATCGACGTGTTTTATTTGGCCAAAAATCCAACTGTAACCTTCTCGCCTGGAGTGGCATTGGTGCGAGTGCGCACAAGACCAACAGGGACGTGACACAGCTGGCTGAGCAGATACGTTGTGTTGTGTTGTGTTGTGTTGTGTTGTGTTGTGTTGTGTTGTGCCCTTTTTACTCCAACTTCCAGAGGCTTGGGTGGCACGACATTCGTTTTGTGCATGGCTACATTAGATGTCATTAGCTGGGAAATCTGCAAACAGTTAATAGAGTTAAGAGTGTTCTTCAACGTTGGGCAGAGTAGAGTAGAAAATGATGCAATTAGTTTTGGGCGAACGCACCCTTATTGAGTTCACACTATCGCAACCTCTGACTGAGCCGTTTTGCCTGTTTGAAATTGATACTTACTTTATAAGCTACATGTGTACATGAATAGTAGTTGTTAGGTCTGTATTTCATGGATAAATATACTGAGCATAAAGTCTCTCGCTCATGTCTTTTCAGGACGAGTGCTAAAAATAGCCCACATGCTGAGCGTGACTCAATCTGCCAGGCTCTCGCCAACGTAAAAGTCTTTTTTTCGTGAATAACCACAAACCAAAGGGGTTCAGTTTTGTGCTCCAGTTTCTAAACACCTATTTTCCTACGCTCTAAAGCCGCAGTGCACTCAACTTCCCGCTTAAACAGCCCGCTTTGTAAATGCGACTTTTCTGGAGCAGTGGTACAAATATTCATGGAATTCTAAATCCCGCATTTCGGCTTTGTTCCCGAGACTTTGTTGTTTCCTGAAGAATGACTCAATGCCCTGACCCTGAAAAACTTCTTCCACAAGTCATTTCTCTGCATTGGTGCTAGTATGTAAATATGCGATGAGTCGTCAATCAATCGTTTGATTTGTGTAGGCCTGCAAAGACAAAGATATTCTGTACAGATGCAACACTCTTCACTGTTAGACAATCAATCCGGGCGAGGAAAAACACCATAAACAGGGAAAATCAAAACTGCAGGGAGAACCACGGAGCAGGGATCCTCTCCAGGATGGGTTGGGTGGGTGTCACATGAAAAGATCGGAACATCAGGACCGCCATCTGCAGTTCATAGAATGGGAAATATTGCTTCAAATAAGATCAGAATCTCCAGTTAAGAAGGAAATGACACAATTCCCTTTGCGTTATTTCTTTTCTTTATCTTCAGACGAGCCCACCTGAGGAAAGGCGATCTCTCGATATTTTAGCCGACAGTGTCAGTGGTGCAAAAACACAGTGAAGTTTTATTTGGCTAGCTGCTCTGTGTGCCGGACCAAACTCTGCGGCTGGGCAGAGACCTCAGAGGCCTGTCATCCCTGCAGCGTTACCAGGCAACCACAGACCGAGTGGCACAGGGTGGGAGCAATCTTCTTACACAACTATTGGCAAGAATGTGATAAATGATACTTTTCTTCTAACATTCACGTCCCAGTCCCAGTCCCAGTCCAACAAGGCAATATTAGACGGAACTGCGAGTATTTGATTACACCTTTTTTCTTGTGTACTTGCAGGCGAACGCTCACTTATATTTCAAAATGTCTTCATTTTGATGAGGTAATTCTGAAGGGAAATCAGCAGCAAATTAAGAAGTTTATTCGTTGCTAGTGCGTTCTCAAGTGAGCAACAATGAACATTACTAATACGTCTTGAGGTTTTTTCATTTAGTCCCTTCACGTGTTGACTTTTCAAAACGTAGGCGCTGGCGCATGCATTTAATTCAGTTCAAAACCCTCCAAAATTCAGATTTTATTACTGGTATACTATAAATGTATGCTTCTGTGATTACACGCTCAGCTTTTCTGGATTAGCAACCTTTTCTTTTTTTTTACAACCTTCATAGTTGTCTTGTGACTCTAAATACTGTATAAAAGTTAAGTTGTTTTTCACTTTGGACCGATGCTTGCCGATGAAAAAAACCCTTTTAAAGTCGGGCAAGATGGAGGTTCAGAACCTTTCCATCCATCCATTCATTTTCAATACCAGCTTGGTCCTGTAGAGTCACGGTGGTCCGCTGGAGCCGAGTCGGGTTCAGAACCTTCATCTGGTTTAGGGTGTGTTGTGCGCAGGGATCCTGTGGATCAGGAGCCACTGTGCACACCTGTGATGGAGCCCCAGCTGTTGGTGAGGTACCAGGCTGACGGCTGCTTTCATGGTCCTGATTCTGATTCTTCCCTGGACCCAGTAGTTTGCGTTGCAAGCATGGCTTTTTTTCTTGAGTCTTTAGTTTGTCGTAGAAGTAGAAATATCAAATGACCCTTCCGTGACCTTTGTCCATCTGCGTCCAGAATGACGGTGGCTGTCCGTCGCCGTAGTAACGCCTCGGCTTCTCTGTTGTTTTGACCCTTCCTCTGCGAACGTGCACGTGATCGTGCGTTCCTGTGGTTTTCGCAAATAAAAAAAGAAAAAGACGCCGGCTGGCCACCGGCAGCCAGACTGCTAAGGCGAGCGGCCTTCTGACCAACTTCCTCTGAAGCACATCAGCTATGTTCGAGGATCGAGAACACATTATCGGTTCGACCGCACGTTGGAAATAGAAGCGGCGTTTGGTCGTGACGCTGGCAGCCTGGGTGGACGGAGAGAGAGCCAGAGAGGAAGCAGGTCTGCGGCCGCTGGAACGGGAAACTTCCTGAAAACTTCCTGGTTCCGTGACGCTCTGTAGGTACACATTGCTGGGTGTCTTAAGTCTGGCATGTTGGTGGAGGTCACAGTTCATTTATTTGATCTGCATCGGTAAACAGAGTTCACGTCTTATTTTGAACATGAATATTAGTATTATTATCGTGACTGTGTTGACCTGTTAGATATCAAGCCTTTAGGCCAGAGGACATGTGACTATATGTCAGGCTGCACTACGATTGACCATTACATGACTGTCTCCAAATAGCAGCAAAGTGTGGTCCTCATTAGCCAAACAGCCCATTTAGCGGAGCGACTATGCAACACCGTAGCCGCCCAAAGCACCGAGCTCATATTCCCTGCACCTCCCCTGACATTCGGCAGGGATCTGTTGAGAGCAGATTCGAGCTGATTTATTGCCAGTTTTGTCCATTAATGACGTGTGCTGTGGGAGTGAGGTGATAAAGAGCCACTTCCTGGGCCGCAGCAGGCTGAAACTCCATCACACACCTCTGCGTGAGTCTGCGTGGGCGAGTCCTTCATGAGAGAGCCGTGCTTGCAATGGCGGAGGGAAAACTTGGCAGTGCGTCCGGTTAGGAACGATGGACAGTAACACCCACAGCTGACTGCTTTAGTTTTGGTCAAATGTTGAATTAACACAAATAACTAATCAGCCAATCACATGGCAGCTGCTCAGTGCATGTAAGAGATGTAGATGTGGTGAAGATGACTGGGCAGGCTGGTCCGAGTTGAGATGGCAGAATCTTCTCCAGGGATGACAGGAAATGGTCCCGACAAGGAGATAAAATCCTCTGAGCGTTATTTGTGAGGAGGAAAAAGCCTGGTTGGTGTCAGGGCTGGGTGGTCAAAAAGACGAGCAGCGGTGACTCCAATAACCTCAAACAAAAATGTTCCAACTTTGTCAGCTGTGAACTCAGTGGCTACTTTACAAGGTGCATCTTGCCAGTACCAGCAACCTAATAAAGTGGCCAGTGTGTTTGTGAGTCTGAACTTATAAATAGAAACTTCACCAGGCTTTTTCTGTCTCCCTGACCACCAGTCTGACTGCTTTGCACATAAACATGCAGCCCATTCTGCCGTCACTCTGTCTCGTGTTTTCTCCATATCACAGAATCAGAATGTTGTCAGAATGTCAAAGTTCAACGAAATTAAAAAAGCGCAATCCTTGCTGGTACGTTCAAGTTCTGTTGTGTTTGATGTTTTATCCTCCGGTACAAACATGTTAGATTGCACTCTTTGCTCAAGAGGCACCTGCCCACTGTAAGATCAAGAATGAAGTGTGCTGAAATGCTCACATAGTTCATGCGACCTGTCAGGGGAAATTGGGACCGACACCTCAAATGTTGGAACTCACTGTTAAAGTTCCTCCCCCGTCAACGAAACCCAGACTAACTCTACAACGATTGTTCATCAGTGAGAAAATGTAGAAAGCACTCATTGTCAAAGGCAGTTAAGACTTCTGATGGGTTCATCTATCGTAGCGTCTTGCTTTGCAGACAGATGATGAGCAATTCAAGAGTTTGCTAAACACAAAAAGTCAATCCTCAATTTAGAAGAAGTGGAAGCAGCAGTTTAGCAGCTTGGCCTTTCAACTGCCCATCAACAGGATTATGACACCAATGTCTCAGACAGCGAGGGCAAGACAGCTCTGAGCGTCAGAGGAAGTGTTGCGTAGTGACGCCGTCTTTGTGTCTCAGCACGATAAACGTTGTTCTTTGCGATGGGGGCAGGTGCTCTTATAAAACGTCTGCCTTTCGTCTCCTGCCGCTGCGTGGAAGGAACCCCGTGCACTGATCCAACGCTCGCCGGTCCGCAGACATTCCTCTCAAACCGCACGAGTCTGGCAACAGCCAAAACACACGTGCACCGAAGCCACGCTGGCTTTATTGGCTGCTTGGTGGGGGTTTTTCACTCACGGATCAGCACCGGGACTTTTGTTGCTTTTTTTTTTTCCTTTTAGTGTGAATTTTTGTTTTCTTCTGGCATCTTCCTGTTGCGGTCTGAAGCGACGGCTTTCTATTCGCTGTGAAGGACAGCGCAAAGTCGGCTGGAGGGAATCACCGTCTAGCATCAGTCTGCCGGCCGCGCTGGCTGTCTGAGGCAGCAGAGGCTCCTTGTCAGATTAAATCACCCTGTAGCGCCAGTGACCTGAGCCCTCGCTGCCTCTGCCGTAATGCTGTTTGTGTAACTTAATGTCGAGGGAAACACATTTGACGGCGGCACGTCTTCCGCTTTATCTCGATCGGTGCTCGTCAGGGAAGAAAAACGATGGAAAGTGCCGTAGAATTAACGCTTCAACGCTTACCTCAAAGTTCAGGGCGAGGAGAGAGCACATAAGGCACGGACGTTAGATTTGGAAGACTCGTTAGACTTTGAATTCAGAGATGAAGGTGTAGAAAGGGCGAATGGAGGGAAGCGAGACGAGAAGATTGAGCGTTGAAGGGGATTACGTGAGGACGACACCCAAGTGTGCCGAGAGAAAGCTGAGTTCTACAAAGTTGTCATAGATGGTTGCTTGCCATCTTGATTCCACCCCAACACACACACATGCACTCAAACACATGCACCTGTTAGAATAACTGCCGTAGCAGTTAAAGTAGCAGTGTAGCGGTTCATCGTTGCAGTTTGTTTCTTAGTTTTAATATGATTTAACTAACTTTATTTTTGTTGTGATCCTTAATGGAAGTAGATGAGCAAAAAGGAAAGTTAGACACACATGATTAAACCCTCAGTGGAGTCTTTCATTGAAGCTTTAGTGCAGAAAGTGTTCTATTTCTTTGTGATTCCAAGCTATTGTAGCACCATGAAGAAGGTAACACATTTAAAACTATTTAAATGCGTGTTAGGTATCGAGAGACAACACGTTCTTAACTCGTCTACTTGTTGTTCTAAATATAACAAAGCAAAAATGACGGTGAGTAAAATTTTAAAGGGGCGAAGATCAATGAACCAATGAATAAACAATCGGCACAAAAAGGAGCAAATTTAAGAATGGACGCCTGACAGGGACTCGGGAGGGGACCGTGGACAGCTGGAGCGGGCGCTGGTTCCGCAGTGAGACCGATCTGCTGCGCACCGAGGTGGGAGGGGCTCCCCGGCAAGGTCGCCGTGTGTCCGAGCGAGGGAGCAGTGAGGTGTAACGACAGAGAGTGACACCAGAGGACGTGAGACAGAGACGGAGGGACACCGAGCCGAGAGAGAGGCCTGTGTGTGTGTGTGTGTGTGCGTGTGTGTGTGTGTGTGTGTGTGTGTGTGTGTGTGTGTGTGTGTGTGTGTGTGTGTGAAGAGAGCGTGTGATTTGAAGCGTCCCCGCTGGCTGTGATTCAGCAGTCTGCTCTCGCCCACCATGTGACACTGAAAAGCTGCTGCCTCACAGGAGGGTTTGCAGACTGGGCTTCCGATGTTGCTGTGTTCTGATTCGCTGGCCGACTCATCTCAGACGTCGGGCTTCTATGTATAGTACCGAGGGTCGTGATTGCAGAGAAGGTGACAAGTCTGAAATGCTACAGGTCTGGCTTTAGAAAAAACAACAGTTTTAGTTGTGATTGAATTGACAGAAGAGAAAACAGGGCTGCTGTCAAACTCCCAACGTATCCCCTTGGTGTACATCCAGTGCCTCCTCCAGCACCAGTGAGCAAATGTGCCGTGCTAGCGCTATTTTTTTTATCGAAAGAAAATCTGAAAACTTGTTGGATTTCTGGGATGTCGTAGCAGCAGGCCAGGGCCGCCTGGGTGGAAGCTCCCGGGGCGACCGTTTCAAGAAAAGCCACAAAATGTCAAACAAAGTGTCCAAGTCCAACCCGACACCCAACCAAATGTTCTTAACGGCAAACTTTCCAACAATTATCCCCCACTGCGGAGGGAGGCTGTTAACAACTCTGATTCACTCTGGAGAAATGAGTCGGTCAAAATTTGAGAAGAGGGACGACTGCTCACAGAACGCTTCAGTCGAGGTTTGTTTTAGCCATGCGTCGCTTATTAGAGTTTCAGTTGAAGGGTTTTCTTTTCTTATCTTCAGACAGCGTGAGAGGGCTGATGGTGTACGCTGACTGAAAATAATGATTAAAAAAAAATTGTTTCAGTTGAATTTTGCATCAACTCAAATTTCAACTGGTTCTTTCATTGTTAAAATAACATTTTCTTGGTTTCTGGGTCTGCTTGAAACCACGATTGATGTTTTGAAGAACACTGTACACACAAACACACGGTTATAGAGCAGATATAAAAGGCAGGGCAAGCTCTCCAAGATCCTGCGGCTCAGCCAGGAGGTGTTTGGCTCAGAAAACTGAGCTCTGCTTGGCTGTGTGTTAATGGCACATATAGACAAAAGATGATTAATGGCGCTTCAGTCCCTGACAGGCTGCCTGGGCTCTGTCACCGTTAAGCCTCTGACTTCATGTGACCCCGTCCTTCAACATGGTTACATATTTATAAATCAAGGGGCTGTCCTTCTGCGTTGACATTTTTTATGTAGTTATTTTTAATTAGTGACAGTCACAGAAAAATGAGGTTTGCACTCAATATCTTTTCCCCCACATTTATGCCCCAAAAAACTCCTGGGAATTTTAGTTGATAAGCAGTATTTTGGCACATCTTCCTGTAGGCGTTGGCTCAACAGTGCTCTTGTATGCAAACTGTCAAAGTTGTAGTGAGAGGCTCGTCGTACAAATAGATGTGGTTTAGTCCGGACACGTATTCATCATGTGTTTCTCTTTTTAGACTATGAAATGTGACAACATCCCTGAATAGTGTTGGGGCCGTGGTGCGCTAAGCCCAGTTAGCATGTTGCTACCTCAGCGCTCGCTGCTTTTTTACTGCCGTCCTTATTAAGCATCCAGCGTCTGCCAGCAGAAAACCTCAAACCTCAAAGCTGAACCCCGCCCCAAATGGCTGCCTGTGCCCCCGAATGTCGGTGGTTTACACACACACACACACACACACACACACACACACACACACACACACGAGCATGCCGCGGTTGTTAATCTTCAGTCCTCGGTCTGGCTGCTCCTCCTTGCGAACCATGTGATCTCTGCTTTAATGTGTGTTTTGGCCTCTTGATATCTATTTATGTACCTCTTATTTCATGTTCGCCTTTCAATCTTGTTTTTTTTCCCCTCTTCATCTCATGCCTGTTTGAAATGTGCGCGCTAGCTAAGGCCGGGTGTCTTCTATCTGACCCGCACAGAAGCTTTTAGCCGACCTCAGCAGCGCACGCTGCTAAACATGTTGCTAAACGTTTCCAGTCGCAATGTGCAGCGGTGAGCTTTCATTGCAGACCACTTGCACCAATGTGCAGACTGTGAATTTGGAAAGCAGCTCACTGAGTTAGTGGGATTAAACAGCGAACAATTGATTGTCACTGTTGGAAATCCACTGCATGGATTTTCAAATTGTTTCCTCTGACTTTGGTCGTCTATATTTGGACTGAGACATGGCTTCTGGTAGAGATGTAAAGTCTTGCTTTGGTTAGGCGTTGGTCAAGGGCTGGGATAGTCATTGGATGGATTGACCATAACTCTCTTGGGGGGTCTTGAAGACCTTCAATGGATTTTAATCCAGGAGTCCATGCTACCAAATGAACCAGTGTTTTTACCCTACTACCCTCACTGCCAGAATTATTATTATTATTATCATAAAGGTACAGGTAAGCTAAACGCTTTAAAACGCATGAAAGCCTCCCATTGATTCCCTTCTGGCTTTACCTGTCTCCAGTGTAAAAAGATACTTACCTTCTACTTATTATACCTATTACCATTATGCAGATTAGTCAGTGAAAAACGGTAGCAACTGACATTTTCTTTTCGGCATTAGAAGACAATGGAGGAAGGGTGTTTAGATATTTACCCTTTCCAAAGTTGCTCCTCCTCTTTTCTAACACTTTCATTTTTCATCAGTAAAAGGATTCTATGAGCCCACTTTTACCATTTTTCACAGCCAAGATGGAAAACAGAACATTGTGTTTGGAGCGCACTGCAACAATATTGCTCAATGTTCAGAGAGCTATCGTAGAATCACTGTTGCCGTCTTCTTTGCCTCCTACGACTACGATGAAGAGTTTGAGTAATTTGCAACATTTAGAAATCTGTTTTGAATTTATTTTCCCTTTCAATTCAATAGTTTGCGTTCACTGACTCATCTCTGTTTTGGACTCTTATCACAATCGGCTTCATTAAAAATAATCCACTGGAATGCTCGAAGAACATTACTAGTGCAGGTAAAGCAGTCAGGATTTGCTGAACACGTTATGGGATGGCTTTGACAGTTGTTGCCTTGAATATCTAATTGAATGTGATTTCAGAGAATGAATTTCAAGTTTACAATATATGGCCATCATTCTAGAAGTTGAATTCTTTTAAATTGTTACAAAAAATACAAAAAGTAATGACAAAAGATTGTTGCATAAACCTGGTTAGAATGGACTTCAATACAAAAGCGAGTCAGTGACCCCAAACCTTTGAATGGTAGTGTAGTTGAAAAGAACAAATCAATGCACCTAAAACTGATGAAGTGACTCCATAACTTCAGTAACATTTCTTCACTTGTTACAGGCACACTTGCGTTCAGTGGACGTGAAGCTCTTGCAGCAGCTGCTGGCCGTCAACGAGGGCATTGAGGCGGTCAAGTGGCTGATGGAGGAGCGCAGCACCCTGACGAGTCGCTGCAGCAGCCTGACCAGCAGCCAGTACAGCCTGGGCGACACGTCCTGGCGGGGCTCCTGGAGCAGCCTGCAGGACCCCAACGACAAGCTGGACAACATCTCCATCGGCAGCTACCTGGACACGCTGGCCGACGACATGGACGAGTACTGCCCCTCCAGCTCCGAGTCGGTCATCTGCTCCTCCGTCACACCGCTGGCTTCCGAGGGCGCCGCCAAGAACCGGACTGGAGGGGGCGCCGGAACGGGGGTGAGGTCTTGTGTCAGGGTCGGAAGTCAAGAGAACGGGATTAGCGATGGAACTGAGGCCAAAGCGGCGAGAGAAGCAGGAAGTGGGGTCAACGGGACCGCGGGTGGGGAACCAGCGCCTCCTGTTGGCCGCCCCCAAACCAAGCAGGATGCCCCCGTCTGGTCCAAGGCTTCGGACACGGGTAAGGAGGGCCTCACTCCCGAGGGGAACTCCCAGACGCGAGCCGCTAAAGCTAACGGCGTTGCAGAGAAAGCGAGCGAGCAGACTGGCAGCCCGACTCGACTCGGCCTCGGCCAGAAGCAGAGTCCCAAACTCACGGCGTACAGGAACGGGAAGATCGAGCTGGACACCTGTAAGATGAAGGGCAAAATGCACCTGGAGTACGATGCCCACTGGCGGTGGGTGCAGTCCCAAGAAGACGTGACGTTTCTGTGAGTGGGATTGGACGGCAACAGAGGAGAGGTTCGAAAGAGACTTCTCAGCCCTCCCTCTGTCTCGTAACAGAGGGAGGGCTGAGTGAAGGACGGAGACGGAGGGGAAAGCAAACTGCTGCTGTCACATTCACACAACAGGAGGAGGATTTGTTTTTTTTGGTTACCAATCACTGGGATGAGGAGACACAGCGTCGATGTTTTTGTTCTTTTGGTCCCTCCGCTGACTGCACTAACTTTCTATCAAACACTGATGTCAAGTTTCAAGGTGGTTGCACATTGCAGGCCAGTCAGGGCTGCCTCAAACACTCAGTCTTATTATCCCGTGGCATAGACTTTTCTCAGGGTCTTTCGTGGCGTTCCCTGATTTACAAAACAATCTTTGCTTTCCCTTTTCGAAGCACAGCGAGACGATCAGACGGCGTGCGTTTCTGAATATGGGTTCTGTCGTGAAACAAACGTGTTCCTTTACTCACTTCCTTTACTAAACGTCGCCCATTGAAAAAGAGTCACACTCAGTCACTGACCTTCCTTAAATCTTCTCTTGGATAGCTCTCTTCAATTCCACTCCTGATCCTATTCCATACCTATTCAAAAAGTCATTCTTCTACTAACAGGAATTTAGAAAACTACTAGACTTCTCGAGTTCGCCAAAATCTGAAGATTATAGTATAATGTAATCTGATTAAAGTCTTAACCATAGTTGACAATAATCAAACATTCTGTGGTTGAGCTTCTAGGAGACAAAGTTAGAGTGTCTGAAAATAGGAGATGGAATATTAAGAGTGACACACTGTGCCTGCTGCTGTCACTCGTGTCTTTGTGGAACTAAATACTTTGAACGCTTAACCAGCCACCCCGCAATATTGTATATTGATTGAAACGCAACACAGCTACTCTGTGCATCAGGTACTAGTTGTGACTGGTTTTGTCGTGGTAAATGCTGACTGTTGCTCTTGCGTCTGTTTTGCAGCGAGCGGTTTTCCAAGCAAGTGTTGTGCCTGATCAGTGTAAACCTGTATGCCTGCCTTTTTTCTTCCTTTCTCTCTGTCTATTTATTTTTGTTTGCTCCGGGACGATTGCACTGTTGTTGTGATAATCTGAGTTTTCCTACTAAGTACTCGCTAATTTTGCGTCCTATTGGTCCCTGCTTGCAAATGGCTTGATAAACTGTCCGGGGGGGTGGGGGGGGTGGGGGGTCTCTCTGTGTTTGATGTTGACTGGTAAATGTGTCATATGGCTCGGACGGATACTGCATGCCTTTAGCTGGGAGCTTTCATCAGAAATGTGTGGAGGACCTTAACTTAACAAAGACTCCATCATTTTCACGATGCCTTTCCTCCGCAAGTGTAATCTATTATTGTCGGTTCTGTCAGGGTTTCCTTGACTACTGACAGGGTGATGATCTGTGTGTGTGTGTTTGCATGCATGCTTGTGTGACAAAGAGAGATATCAATTGGCTGCCCAAGCACAGTTGGCCTGGACGAGAACATGACGATGATTCACAATGGCTTTCAAGCCTTTCCACTTCATTCATCAGCAGTGCACAACAGCATACGTCTTTAGAGTGGTTTGTAATTTCGCTGCAGCTGGCACATTCCGGTGAAGTTGTTAAAAGGCTCAACGTGTTACTTAATCATTCCATAGAGTAGCAGTGAGCTTATTCTCCGACAGTAAAATACACAAAACAAAATAAACAGAACACATTTGGAGACCCTGTACATAATTGTCTGAAATCAGTGGTATTTTAATGGTGTCTTGTCCATTTTAGAACGGAAACAAATTCCCTTAAAAATTTAGCCAGCGTGGAAATGAGTTAATGTTAGCTTGACTCTGTTAGCAAGCATGGAATGCTACGCTGTAGCATGCTAGTCGTGCTCTACCCAGTCTGAGGGACAGCATGAAGTGTCATCTTCGGCTGGCTGAGTGTTCAGGAGCTCTTCCTGAAGAGTTCCTGAAGAGTTCCAATCCCCTAAGAGCAGGAAGCAAGTGCGCTCATGTTTGACCCTGTCCGAGCAAGAAGGTGGCTCTCAGAGCAACACTTAGAGACGTTACGTTATGGATTGATGGAATCTTAAAAGCTTTCCACTCAGTCTGTCTGCAAACTATGCACTATTCTGCCAAATAATTTCCTTAATCTCCCATACCGCAAGCTAGACAGACCAGGAAGTGACGATCCCGCTTAGCAAGGCGCTAACTCTCGCCCTTGCAAGCGGATCGGTAAGAGGAAAAATGTTCCAGATTGGCTTTAATTGTTTTATTAAGGAGAATTCTTAATAGTAACCAAATGCTGTGTGTGTACATCCAATCAAAGCAAAGTCTTAAGGCTTAGATCTTTATTTCATTTTTCTGGATGCCCCGCTGCTAAAAAGAACTGTGGAAAAATGATTACTGGAATTATCTTTTTTATATATCTACAGCCCTGACAGCACTGACTTGTAGACAGTCAGTCATTCTCAGTCTTCTCCCTTTCAGCTTAGTAGAAATTCAGGCATAGCTGGCAGTGAGGTGCTAAACTCAAATTCAGCCTCTCCATTAGTTTGAACCGCCCGAGTGTTCCCCCCCCCCCGCTGCTTTTCTTTCTTTCTTTTCAAATCTTCATTCTACTTTCCACAACCGCATTTGTTTGATGGAAACGTTCAGTTCATGCCAACACACACACACACACACACACACACACACACACACACACACACACACATGCACGCATAGACACATTTCAGTGCCCTCTGGCTGAAGACAGCACTGCGGGGGCAGTCCTGGAGACACAAAAGGAAAAGTGTTCAAATTTGACCCTGAAATCTCGGATGAGTTGGAACGAAATGGCTCCTCATTTTTTCCCCCCATCCATCTACATGCTTTTGAAACTGAAAAATAATATCCACCCCATCACTTCCACCACATTGTATCCTCAAACCACAGAGCAGACATTAAGTCATATTTAACCTACTTGAAACGTACCTGCTCAACGTAGAGTATGCCTTGGCTATGAAGCAGTGTTGCATGCCAAAGACCATGTCTGCCATGCTATTTTTTTATTTTTTTAAAATCCAAATGGGCTGAGGCATATGGTGAAAAGCTACATTTCAGTGCAAGGAAAGAACCTGTAAAAGACATTACAGCTGGCTATGTCGTGGCTCTCTGGGACTATAGTCTAGCCCAGCGTGCTGTAATGTGCTTTCCCTGGAAAACATCAGTTTAAAAACAGATCATGATTATAGTTTTTTAAAAGATTTAGTTAGTGGGTGGGTGGGGGGATGGGGGGGGGACAGACAGTCAGGCATTGTAAAGTAAACACCTTTTAGTGGTTCCCACCATCTAATTGGGGTAAACTCAACCTGACAGACTGCACATTTCATCTCCCACCCTTTCATCGTGCGTCTCGGATTTATCGGGTGCCCGCTCCGCTATGTGTGCGCTTTGGCTCCAGGTGCCAGGCCCCCTCGGGCTCTCCTGGCCGCTAGTCAAACAGCATGATTACTTATAGAGTGGACGTCCGCTTGGCTGCCATGGCGATGAGGCGAGCTGGCTGCGGCTTCCTCGCCATGTTTCAATCGCTGGGCACACGGCGCCACGGCACAATTGTGATGAACGTGATTTTGCATGATGGACGCCAAATTCTGGTTGTGTTTTAGGGTAACTCTTTGCAATGAGGATTTTAACACATTTTTTTGTGTGTATTTCTTGTTATAATTATTGGAAAAGCAAAAGTGAAATACCCTAAAGTGACAAATATAATGGAAAGGAGTATATACATATAATCTGGATATCAATTCATTATTTATTACCATTAAAGTACCCACTTCAGTAAACAGTATGTTTAGCTCTCTGTTTAAGGCCTCCCTTAAAAAAAAAAAACTACACACAGTTTAGAATACAAACTGAAACTGAATATTTTTGTTGTACCTTCCACAACAAAAGGAACTAAAAAAAAAAAAGAAAAGTGACCTGAGATGACATAGCAGAAACCTGGCTAGTGGATTTCTATCCTTTCTGGGAAGTTCAGACACTCAGATTGTATTGTTATTAGTAAATGGTATCATGAGACCCTAAGGACTGAAGAGAGTGCAAACATAAATTATGAGCAAAGGAAGTTCCATTCGGCTGCATCTCCAAGTGAGTCCAGGTCCCTCTTCAGCAGTCGTGCACCATCCAGACGTTGTCCTTGCAAGCACGAGGCCCAATCTCCTGCGGTCTGAGCGGAGCTAGAAGACAGACTGCTTGTGTCTCCCAGCAGGCAGTGCAGAGGGGTAAACAGCGAGCCGCGCAGCACTGCATGCTGCTGGGAGGAAGCTTCTATCCCCGGTGTCCTGCTGCTTCTCTTCCTTCCTTCTGGAGACACACACACACACACACACACACACACACACACACACACACACACACACACCGCACAAGCACAATTTAAGCAGGCACTGGCGGGGTCTCCGCTGGACAGACCCCCAGAGAGAGCCATGATGCATTTCGTATTTTTTTTGTGTTTTTATTTATTGTGCACGTGTGTGTTCCTGCTCGACCCTCGTAAAGACATGGACACACTGAGGTCAAGCAACACAAATAGTTCCAGAGCAGAAAGTTGAAGGCCACACAGAACGATGATCACTATCAAACGTGATTCAACGAAGTGGATTTGATGTTGATTTTTTTTTTTTTTTTTTTGTCTTAATTTGCCATCCAGTGTGTCCAGAGACGGTTTTGTTTGTTTTTTTCATTTGTAAGCTGGAAACATTGAAGAAATAACAAATGATGTTCAATGGGGAAAATATATATTACGCAGTACGTGAAATATGAGCTTATCCAACAATTAAAGATATTTTAAATGTTTGCCGCTTGTCTTTTCATTTCCTTACAGCTCACAGCGCAGTCAGCATTGAGCTAAGTGCTTCCTGTGCACCTCCCTTTACTAATCAATACCTGGAGCCGCCGTTGACGCAGACGTTAATGAGCACCGACCCATTAGTCCTCAAAGCACTCAATGGCCACTCCCAAAAAGACGAGATGTAAACATATACTGTATGAAAGCAATATTGACTGGAGGTTTGGGTACCCATGATATGTGCCAATGTTAGGGGAAGTGTTTGATTAGTCATGAAGTTCGGCTGAACCTGAGCCCGTTCTCTTGACAACATCAAGTAAGTAAACTACTTTGTATTTACTGTGAGATGATGTCTATCCTGGAATTTCTTCTGTCTTGATTTGTTTTATTTTGAATGACAATTTAGCCAGTCATCTCCGGTTCTACTCCGACTATTTGATGAGGAAAATCCTCCAGTCCTCCCATCAGATTGCAACAGAGCTCTCGTGACTGAACCGCAAAACTTTCCATTTCAAGAAGGTAAGAATAATCAATTTCTCTCTTTTGCTGGGTTGTTTTCTTGAAAAAGCCTTAGGCATTGTACATTTTAATATCCTGGAATGGCCTTGCATGGGGGTGGGAGGTGCGCTTACGGTCTGGACTCAGTAAGCGGTGAGCGAGATCAGTTTTCCTTTGTCTCAAAACTGCTTCCTTTTTTTGTGACTCGTCACTTCTCACATGATGTCAGTGTGAACAATTTATTATGTGTTGCTATCACTATTTTAGATGATTTTCCAGAATCCCAATAGTAATGCACTTGGTACAGTCAGTCATGGTGAAAAGGCTTCAGTCCAACAACACACAAAAAGAGCCCTAATATTCCCCTTAGTGGGTGATGTGTTGATGTACAAATCCCTTTATTTGTGTACCCTTCTGCCTATAGAACAGCATGCTACACTTTATCTGCTCAAATGGGGGCAGATTGTGACAGCTTTGCGTAATCTAACAAAGTCTTTGTTCTTCCCCTCAGCCTTTGGAAAACAGGGTGACGGGATCAAGGAGGAGAGGATTCCAACGTGATGCAGTTGTGTTTTTTTAAGCTCCACGCTTAAGCTGCTCCGCCAACCAGACTGAGGGGATGATGTTGGGATATTTAGATAAGAAGGTGTCTGTGGTTGGCGGGGAGGGTGCAACGATGACCTCTGGGTGGGTCGGAGCCAGAGGAACCAGCTGTTGAGGCTACAACGTAAATTAGTGAGGAAGCCAAAGAGTGGTGGAGGCCTCTGGAGCTCGTTCAGCAGGAAACAATAATGTTCTGTAAAATAAAATGGACATTTGTTCACTTTTTAACTACCCACTTTTCCAAAATCCCTTGAAATACACAGCCTAGCCTAAACAATACAATACTCCATGCTAAATGCTTCTTCCTACTCCTTTTCAAACATTGTATATTATTTTCTGTAGTTATTGACCGTTTTAAATGTGTTCATTTATTCCTTTGTTTTTGTTATTTATATTTATTACTCACACATGTTTGAAATAAGGCCTTCGTTCATTCCAATAAAAAGCCTGGGATGGATTTGTTAAGACGATGGACTCGGTGTCGCCCATTGATTCTTCTCCACCGAGGAGACAGCCCGTCTGTTTTGTCACACGTGGCTCTGCTAATTGAAGCAGTCCCAGTGTTTGCTGTATGCTGCTGCTGTCAGCACGGCGTTTTATTTTACAGCTGTCAGAGCTGCTGATGTTAAACACGCCTGCACATTTAAACGCGCCGCTCATCAGACGTCTACACAAATGCCACGAGCTCAACCTGTGTTTTATTTAGCTGCCTAGCCACATATTGTTTTTGTTACCCCCTCTGTTTTTTCACTGCCATGTGTTCTTTTTCCACAGTGAGTGGCAAGTGCGCGGAACGCATGCAAACAACATAAGTGGACCGTGAAAGCACAGTTGGGGGAGATGGTTTCCTGCTTACACGTCAGTTTAACGCTCCCTGGAGAGACACAAAACACAGAGGCATGATGGAGAAATGGGGGGGGGGGGACAGCGAGCAAATAAAGTCTTGGCGTCCTTTGGGAAATGGTAACAGATTATCCGGCCAGTTAAAACAGCTGCGATGGACGTCACCAAACACAGTGACCTCTTTCTTCTTCCTGAGGGTTCAAGTATTCCAAACAGACATTGACATCTCCTGGCTAATTGTCTCCTTATTCCTGCTTTTCATTTAGAAGACAAACAGAGTCTTTCTTCTTTTCATCAGGTGATAAAGGGGAGAGTTACATGAAAATGACCGTTTATTTAACTTCACTAAATATAAACTGTAAGCTGAAGCTGTTTAGCCTTATTGGACCGCCACTAAATGTTCTTGGATGTGACACTGAGGCAGTCCAACATGCCAATATGTGCAGTTACCAACATGCAATTTGATGACTATTTAAGCAACTCAACCTCACATGGCAAGTGGCATTTAAATGATTATGGAATTGGCTATGATTATTACTAATAACTGGTTTACTGCATGTACTATGTGGACAATGTAAACTCAAGAGGTAAACGTTACTATTTGAATGAATTTACTGAATCGAAATTCCACCTTCCCCCCAAAAAAACCACTGGCTCGATCATAAATTATCATGGTCATCTATCCAATCATGCTGATGCTAATGTTCCCAACACGCCACATAATTTGACTGAACTGAGTCAATGAGTGTTTCTTGATGCCAATCCAGCAGCCATTTCAAATCGGATGTGTCTCCAAAACTGGCGACACGGACTACAGTCCTCCTCAGAGTAGGGCAAGCATGAAACTGCAGGTCAGGACCTGTTTATTATTATGTGCTGTCACTTGACCGACTGAAAGAGGGATTAGCAAATATTTCAAGGAGCTAATCTGTCATGAACATTGGTGTTAGTTCTCATCTAGAAAAGGGCATGAGGTGAAAAAACGAAACATTTATAAAGAATAGACCAAATAAAAACCGATTCCATTATTCTGACCAATCCATCATTTTAAAACCATGACTAAAACAGTATCACTGCACACTCTCATACTGTGTTCTTGTGAAAATAACCCCCAGCGCTATGCCCATTTCTTCCTCGTCCTCGTGATCCAACCCGGATCATCAGGAACGTTCCCAAACACTTGGAATGTTAAAACGAGCGTCGCTACTGTTGGGTGTTTTTACTCCAGAGGTCCCAGCGCTGCGACGAGAGGCAAACAAACAAAGGGGCAGAACGAGGCCACGGCGTTCCCATCGAATGGCGTAACCCAACGTGGGTCGAGGTCAGCAGAGGCCAAACTTTTTCAGGGAGATGTTGATGGAGTTTCCAGTGGCTACCCAAAGATTATATGGTGAAGTGAGTTATAAGACGGTTGGGGTTGAAGCCATCTGTTCTGTGTTTCCATGGCCCAGCGTGCATGTGCTCGTCCGAGTGTTTTTGTTCTCGGCAACAGGGTTCCTCAGCCACAAGGTTTTTTTTTGTGTGCAGTATCATTCAGCCCTGTTGGTTGGTTGTCCCCAGTTTGCAGACATTTTTACTTCACGGTATAAGAGAGGGCACAACCTAACCCAAGGTTATACCATTTCTAATCCGTTCGAAGACTGAATGGACTATTGATCTGATAATCCCAGACCAATAAAACTCAGTCCTGATAGCTTCAGTCTTATTCACCGGGAACAATCCAAAGTCTGTGCAATGTCAGATCAAGCAGAAATTGAAGTATACACTGAGTTCTGCCAAAATCTGCCCTGGGAACAATGTCTATGAGACAACTTGTTGGCAATTTCTTATTTTAACGTCCACATATGACTGAAAATGTACCTTTTTAAATTAATAATTAGAAAATGTATGCTGGACCTTGCTGTAGTTAGCGCTTGAGTTCCTTTGTATGTTCTCCTCGATTAAAATCTGCAGCGCCTCAGCATTTTGTCCTGAATGCTCAAAGCCACCAATGTGTCATATGACACTGGGGGATTTAAAATGCAAGTCATGCATGCGTTTCCCTGTAATGGCAGGAGAGAGAATAGATTGGTTTTGGTGGGTTAAAAGAAATATTTTTCCATGCATGAATGCACCAAATTTGAACGGTCAATGAATCCTATCGTGACTGCAGTGACTTGTTGCGTAACAGTGCAGGGGTACTGCACTAAAAGAGCGTCGTAATGTGGTCCGCAATACTGCTGATACAGCTGATGGAAAGGCCGCAGACAACACAGTCATGTGCAACCTTGTGCGGCAGCTGGATCACTCACATTCCAATTTAGAAATCTTGCTCGTCCATTTTAGCAAGCTGTAATTTAAAATGATTTCATTCTGCTTAAGGATTCCTGTCAATATGAAAAGGGGTAAGAAAACAAAGGAAGAAATATGGGAAGAAAGTACTAGAAAGTGATGCCCAAGGCTTTCCTCAGTCAAAAATATGTTTTTGGCATGACTCCCGTGAATGATTCTCATACGGAAGACAGTTTTTCGGTCTCCACTTGTCATGAAGAGCTATTGGGTGCACCTTTGATTGTAATCCAAGGCCCTCAATGCTCTGTATGGTGTGATTTTATATGGCCAAGTCACCCCATCCCACCTTACCAGTGTCTTATTTTTATTCTGCAACTGAATTTATTACTAATGTGCTGTGAAGCTCAGGACAAATACAATTTTAGCAATTGTAAATGCAGTTGCCGACCCAAGAAAAGGTGCAGGGTGACTTAAAGAGCACTGCATTAAGCCAATTAACAAATAGCTTTATTTAGGTTGGAACAGTCCACTTATTCTACTTTTTTTTTTTTATCATGAAAATGAGATGGATGAGAGTTTTACACTCAAGAGTGGCCCACCTTGTGAAGTGGCCAGTGAAGTTCAGGCTATTGTTGTGTCAAAGCACATTGATGGGAAAGACACACAGTGTGGATCTTTGAGTGTTTGCCTAGCAGTGAATGAGGCCATTCTCTTACGAGTCGGTGCCATAAGCACTTAAGTAGCAGCACTGACAATAAAGAAGCATACGATTCAAACGGGTGGAGTTTTCAAGAGAGCCACAGGGCTCGTTATAGCCTTAATGTAAATAGCAGAGGTGGCTTAACATTTTGGTGACCTGCTCTCTTCCCCTTGAAGTAGTTCAAGCTCTGTGTTGATCAGAGTTGATTTATGTTTGTTCTGCTGGACAGCTTGCACGACTCGTTTCTATTTTGACACGTGCACACGTACCCCAGTCTCCTGCTTTTTTTACCAGCTGCGTTGGCTTTGTGACTATTGCTTTAAATCATGCTGTGGTTAAGCCCAATCTTCTTCTTCTTTTTTTTTTTTTAATGTTTTGATTCTTCAGTTTAACCTATTTTTTCTGACTTTGCCTTCTAAGGTTTCAAAAAAAATGTAATTACAGCCACAGATGCTTCTGGAAAATATTGTTGAAATTCCTCTCCTCCATCTCCTGATGCCAACTGCCATATTGTCAGTGTTGGTAGACATCACAGTGGCTGCTAATAAAGTGGACCCTACAGTCCTTCTACTGCCTGAAACATATTTACATCTGCGATACAGTGCTAACCTTGTATTTTAATCACTAGAAGCTTTCCTGGTGAACTTCTCCTCTTCAGGTGAGTTCTTTGTGAGGTGCCCCAAGGCTCAATTCTAGGTCCTAGAATGTTTTCTTACACATATCATTCAGAAAGCCAAGGGGTTTGTGGAAAGACTTCAAATCTTTTTGAAAGCCAAGCTTAGCGTAGTTCCAGGTTTGAGAGAGACTTCAGTTGTGTTTAAAACCAGGGAAGTTGTACAGGAGTCTTTCAGTTTCTATTTTTGGAAGTAAGGTTTTAAGGAGTCATGTTAAGTCAGGTTAAGTTTGTTAAAAGTGAAACTCAGGAACATGATTTAAGCTCCTTTTCAAAAGTTTCAATGGGCTTGTGAAATTGCTTAAGAGAACGATAGACGGAAATAAAGGTCTGGTTTGACCAAAAAAAATTGTTTTCCCACACACAAGGAAGGTCAAGTAGTTGCTTCACCACGGCCTCTTCGGACTGTTTAAAAAAAATAAAAAATCATTTCAATGCTTGTAACTTTTTTCTTTTTTTTAAGTGTTCGTACAGATAATTTGTTTCATATTTAGCCAACCATTGCTTTATTTCCTGTGGCTGAAACTGAGGTTCCTTACTTTTCCACCAGTCATTAGGAGTAATTGGATGCGCCTGTGACGATGACGCAGCTGCAACTGATGATGATGATGATGCTCAACCTGGCTGTGAAGGTTATATAAGGACCTTCGCTGCGCAGCCCACTGTGTGTGTGTGGGGGGGAGCCAGCACCTTCAGCTGTCTCACTATGGTGGACTGAGTGGTGTTGGTTGGAGTGTTTTTTTTTCTTCTTTTTTTTTGTAAGATTGGTTTAAGAAAGTTGTAGGAACTTGTGCTCTTATTTGACTGAGGCCAGTTCAGTTCCAGTCAATATGAGTTCTGTATTCCAGAATCGTTTTTACATTTGACATTAAATGGTGTTGCCACCAGTTACCAACCACATTGGCAAAATACATTCTTTTTTTTCCCCGAGAACTTTTGCCATTGTTTGTTGTAGTGATGTACCTGTTTAAGTTGTTTTTTTACAGAAACATGACACTCCTAACTACTTGGGCAAAGGTTCAATTCAACAGTGGCGTGTGTATTCTGGCTGTGTTTGACACATAATGCTGTCACTGCGCTACACTGAGATAGAAATTGAGGACAGGAAGTCTCAAGCAGTTGCCAACTGAAAAACGGTGATCCAGAGTTTGTCTAATCACCCTCTGAGTTTCCTGCACAAACCCTTTATTTATTGATTCTTCACCTCATTGGTTCATTATCACACAGATCTGACATGAATGCATCACGTTTTAGAAACGTTCCCTGTGGTTAGTGATGTTATGACCGTCTGCTCTCATGACTCCGTGTCTGCACTTAACCCTGCAACCGTGGCCTTCGTCCCTGCGTTACCCTGCAGCCAGATGAATCGTAAAAACACCTCAGTAATTGTCAAAGTGCCGCACTTGCTCAAAGAGGGGACGGACCTGAGAACTGCTATTTGGTTGTTCCACAGATCAAAGGAATATTTTTGCAGGTGGCGGGGGGCCTGGTTTGTAAAGAAAACTAGGGGGACGAGGGCACCGTGGAGCCTGGGGTGTCGCCCGGCCACATGCCTGTTGGGGACCTCAAAGCAATTAGGTCGTAATGGAGTGTTGCAGTGGAAGGGGGAGCCACTGGGCTGAGCCTCTTTCACCCTGTTAGCCAGAGACAAGCACGCTTTGTGACACACGCACAGACTGATCTGGAGGCATTTGGTCCGTCCGACCCACTTACCAAGAAGTCCGCCCCCAGGTTCCCATTTCAAAAGGCTCATGTGCATGTCACGTTTTTATTTAATTTTTTTGCCCCCCCCCCCATCCTCTCCTATATAAACAAGTCTCTAAATGGGCTTTCCATGCAAATGTTTGGGTCAATGGCTTGTGTAGCGTATCAGCTTGTGCCCCATAAATATGTAGGCTAATGGCCCCTGATGAAGACCAGCGTTCCATCAGCACCTCTCGTGAGCCACTGCTTAGATGTTGGTCGCCGTGTGGCTCACATGACCCACTTGCTCCATCTCAAACAATGGCAGCAAGGGAGGAATGTTGCTAGCTGATGTGATGGTCTGTGACTAACGGTGTGAACTGCATCTCTGTTGGGTGAATGTGCAGTCAGTCTGCGTAAATATAAGCATGAGGTTTTGAAAGAATTGCTTTTTATATGGAGCGAATGGGGACATAACATTTCTTCAACTTGACGCCACAAGTATGTGAGGTTTTACAAATTCTTGATGTCCAAGACATCACTGTTTACCAGCGGCAGGCCGGCTGCTTGAACCGTGTCGACAGAAAGTTGTTTGATCCCATTATTATTTTTTTTTAAATCATGTGGCGAAGCCACGCTAACGCTGCATTTATTTTGTTTTTGGGGGTGGTGCAGTAGGGGCCTGCTGTGTATTAATTTCTACTGTAGAATGCCAACGTTATGTCTTCCACAGTGGAGGAATTTCAATCCGTTGGCAGGTGCAAAGCAAAGACATTTTAGTCTGCATTTTTTTCCACTTTTTGTGGTTTTGAGCATTAAAAAGCAATTGAAGCATTTAATTGGCAAATTCTTTTTCTAGAATGAAATGTGGATGCGTGTCGGATGTAAATCACATGAGGGAGTATTTGCAACTGATAAATCTACCACCCTGTCTGAGGCCCTGATGTGTGTGGCTTTTCAAATTCTTGGAGTCCCACAGAACAGAGAGGGCCCCAGTAAAGGTCACTGGGGTCAACACCGCTTCCTTATTCATATTTCACCCCCTCGTCAATCCTCACCCTTGAACTTCCTGTCCCTTTTTCTTCTGGCTGTACAGCTGCACCTGCTCCAACAGGAGCCCAGTTACCTCATTCCTTCTTCTCCGTCTCTGTTGGCAAGCAAAGTTTCTTTAACTGTATTTTACAGCATTTCATTATTTATTTATTTATTTATTTATTTACCTCTTTATCCTCCTGCCTCCCCCTCATGAATGCTGATGACATTGATTTCCCCTGCAACTGAGCTGCACTCGAGCCAAGATTACAGATTACAGGGAGCACCAGAAGGCTTTACATTCCCAGAGAACCCAAATCTGTCCAACTTGAAACGCTGCTGAGATGCCTGGCAACACAACCTGGTTTTCAGCCACTTTTTCTTACTAAAAGGGGGAGCACAGCCAATGATGGCTGCTCACTTGTTTCTTTAAAGAAAAGAAAAGCGTCTCCATTTCCTTTCTGTATTCTGGTTGTGCGTTGAGCACCATCTGAAGCTTGCTACTGATAAGGCCTTCAAAGCCAGCGTGGATAAACATCAGTAGCTAAAGCCCTTCATTACTGCATGAGTTACTGCCAGGTGATCAGTCGCTAGTGGATTTCTAATGGCAGTGGCCTAATCTATCTGCTGACTCCTGTTCAAAGGCTTGACGGCAACAGCCTGAGCAAGAAAACTGATGGCAGGTCATAGAAACGACTCCAGTATTTCCAGTTCATTGCATCAGTTGTCAAACTTGTCCATTTGTGTGATTAAAATAACATCTGCAATGTCCCAATAGTATTTGATTTTTTTTTTTTTTTAAATAAGGCACAAGAAACATGAATCACTGATGTGAAATGTCTCCATCTTGGTAAACTCCAATCGTGTTTTCAGTCATCCTCACTCCAAGCAAAGACCAGGATGAAGAGACCGACCTTCGCTTGTCTTCGCTTGTCTACAGTCGCTGCAAACAAAGAGGCCATGGATGGTGCGGTGCTAGCTCTCCAGTCAGAACTGGACAACATGTCACTGAAGGATTTTATTAATGGAACAAAACTGCTTTGTATTGCTCCCAACTGGCTTTGGCAAGAATTTAAACACTATGGCACTTAGCTGCCAACCAGTGCCAATAAATGCGCTGCTAATGCCTGATGCACGATAACGAATCAGATGGGCATTTCACCCCATCACTTTGAAAGTTGCCTTCCAAATGCTTTGGGCGAGCTCTTTCCTAGACGGACGGAGATGATCTGAAACGCTCCGGAGTCAGAAAAATGTCTGAGTAGGTTTTGGCTTTTGGAAAATGATTCCAGTTGTGACAGATTAATTTGTTTCTTACACAGTTAAGTGGAAATAAGTGAGTCACATTGACTGCAACTTAATAACATCCCATTAAAAAAAAAAAACCAAGGATTTGTTTTGACATTTAACTGTTTATATTTACAAATGTAATTCCCTATGGCCTGGATAACAATCTCCTCGAAGTTTGTGAGGAGATCCACCGTCCACCCTCCTCCTCCCTCCCCCATAAATACTCAGAGGTGGTTTCAATTAGTAAAGAAGGGCAACACATGCACAGTATTGTCACCAGGTCCGCCTCTGATGCACTAAAGCTCAGTCTTAAGAATACGACAGGCACATTTCACAGCTACTTTACTTGTTGACAAGCTCATTGAAGTGTTGGATTGTGACTTCATTTGGAGGCCTGCAAACGTCGCATTTCTCTCTTTCCTTACTTTCTTTTTTTTTTTTTTTTTTTATTCAAAACAAAACAAACACTGGCATAAATAATAATAATAATAAAAACTCTACTACGTACGAGTTCGGCAGACGTCCAATGAACGTCGACGTGTCTGGCTTCCTGTCCTCGCACCACCTCGTGTTGCGCTGCTGGTTTCCAGACCAGAAGGCAGGAGAACTGGTGTGCAGTTGACATTTCTGTGGAAACTGGGTCGCTAGTCCAGACGTAACATCATGCCTGGATTTTTAATTGTTTGATTGAGCGGGACATAATTTTGTCTGCCTCTCGATCCAAAACAATCGTCTTCCAATCCTGCATGAGACGGTCCAGGTTGGAGACGACGTCTCTGTGCAGTTCGGCAAATGTCACTCTAAGCTCATAAATATCAACACGAGCGCTGCTATTTTCCGCACCGTTTCGCTGTCCGTGGAACCGTAACCAAGCCAAGCATGGCGTCGAGTCTCCGCCTGCAGCTCCTCGCGCCATCATGTCCTCACGGAGGGCCTGGAGGGATCCAGCTTCCTGCAGCGTTCTGCTCTCACTGAGTGGAGCCATTCTGCCCTCGTGTGGCCAGAACATGTAAACGCACTTGGATGATGACGAGAAATTATCTTACTCAATCAAACGCTTACGTGTAAAAAAAAAAATGTTTTCGTTTTTACTGTGCACTATAAACGGTATGGATTTATTGTGTATATATTTATGTTTGAATAAGAATATAATACATTGTGTGACATTACTTCCTATCCTTAGTTGTCCACATTAGCCGTCATATGCTACAACTCTTTAAACTTTTTCTTATTTTACCATTGCTGGTTAATGAAATATCAACGTTTTTGCTTGTTGCGGTCACACAGAGCGTACACAAACCAGACACTCTTGCAAGAAACACTTTATTTCAACATGAAAAATAGACAAAGAATCTGAATAATGGACAGTTTTCCTCAACTTTTTTTTTTTCAAGAGTTACTTTTTCTGTCCTTCACAGGAATAAAATATACATTCTTTTCTCTCTCTTTTTTCATTTAAACGCCTTACATGGCATTCATTGACTAAAACATATCACATTTGTCACAAACTGGTTGGTACGCCGGCGCAAATTCAACAAAGCTGTTTCTTACCGAACAAACACCACCTCAAGCGAAGCCGGTGCACAAATGCAAGTCGGAGCGCGTTTTCTTTTCCCACATTGCCGCTGGTTTCATAAACTTTGCTCAGCAGGTCTTCAGAATACGAAACAAAAATGTTTTCGGAAACGCACCCATTGCGGCTCTCGGTAACAAAGCACAAAACACAGCACGAGGGACAAAAGACGTTCTTCAGGCTGGTGGGCGAGGTCATCTGTGCAGATGTTGTACAAGCGAGCAATTAAAACACATCACCTGCAGTTACTCGCACGTTTTCTTCACAAACAACCGTTGCACAATCGGCTCCTGTGTGATATACAATGTTGGCATTTCTCTTCGAAGTCACGTGCTTGGAGGAAAACCTGAACGGTGCGGCTCTTGTGCTTTTTTTTCTTTCCTGTTGTCTTCTGTGCACCTTATTTGACGTTTCAAGCTTCTTTATTTTCAAGCCTCTGTGCAGAAACGCACAGTTTTTCACATGAACATAGCCACCGCTACATTTCGATGAAGGTAAAATGCTGCACATCTGGGATGTTTTGAAGTCACAGTTGAGTTTCCTCTGCTGCTGTCCCACTGCCCCTCTGATCATCCCTGGAATATTTTCTGAGGCCGAATGCAGAAGGAGTTGATCAGTCAATAGTTGCTGATTGCAGAGTAGGAAAGGCTGCACAGTACAATCTGGGGTGTGAAAGCCCCCAAAGAAAGCAAGAAAGAAAGAAAGAGGCCTGCCGATGAGGCTTGTTCCCACATGTGGGCTCTCTCCCCCCCCCCCAGAACAACAATAGCAGCACTGATGAGCATCATTTTGCAACGTACGCTGAGGTATTTTTTTTTTTTCCCCGTTTATTTTTTTTTACTTCACAATCTTCGAACTGGACCAACACCTGAGGGAACATTTCGCAAGTCTGCTTTGGTACACGACTAACGACTCGTCAAACGGTGCACATTGTCGTGACCCGTGAGGAGTCGAAGGTCACGGCTGGGGTTCGCCATCTTGCGTCCGAGTTGTGAACTGAGGCAGGTAAAACTGAGAGAAGCCGTACGCGGATGCCTGCGCCTGCGGTGCCGGCGGTGACTCGCTGGAGTTCTCCACCTGCAGCAAAGGGTGCGACTCGGCAGGACGTCCCTCCCTGCCCGGGACCTTTTTCAGCAGCTCGGCGTCCGTCTGATCCTCCTCCTCCTCCTCTTCCTCGCTCTCCACCCCCAGGTAGAACAAGCCCTTCTCCCCCCTGACTCCGCCCTCGTCCTCCTGCTCCGACAGCTGCTCCACGGAGTTGAAGGAGCATGAGCGCCGCGGGTCGTCCAGCTCCCACAGGCCGCCGGGGAACGACCCCGAGATGTCCGAGTTGTTGGCCGAGAAGTTTCCCTCGTCGCTGGAGCTGCTGCTGCCGCTGCCGTCCTTGTAGCGCTGCAGCAGCTGCAGCTGCTGCTGCTGCTGCGGATTGCGCGGCAGCACAGTGGCATAGGTGACCAAAGACTGGGCCGAGTTCTCCTCCGAGACTCCTGGATTGAAACTGGTCAAAGCGTCCAGGTCGAGCACAAACGGAGGCTCCGCACCAGGAAGTGGCTGAGGGCGGTCGGCCTCGGAGTCGGCCGGGTCTGCAGGGACGGGGTCTTGGACCACGTCTACGTTCGGCACTGACGGGTCCACCTTGACCACGATGACCAATTTGGAGATGTTTTCAGGCGGCGGCGGCGGCAGCAGCAGCGGCCAGGCTGGGAGGCCGTGGGCAGGACGGAACATGTGGTCAAGAGGGTCCACCTGGAAAAACGTATGGAAACATGTAATTGAATTTTTGGAACGAAAAAAAACAAGGGCGCATTCCGAGTGCGCATTTTGAGCGTCCTAAGGACCCTTGGGAAGTGGGAGGAGCCTTCGTGCAGTGCAATGACGCCACTTCCTTTCAAAATGCGCACTTCAAGGATGCAGAGCCTGAATTGAGACACAGCAATAGTGCTGTCTTTCCACAATGCATCCTGCTAACATTAGCATCTAGACCAGTCTACTGGGTCTGGATGCTAATGTTTTGAAAGGAATAATATAAAAAAATCAGGAAGGAAATCCCTGCTTTGTGTTCATTTGGTTCCCAATTAAGACACGCAAGAATTGCTTTACATGAGAGCTCCTCTTCAATGGACTGAATGGACATAAGAAGGAAAAATAACAGAATTCTGAACAGGTCAAAACGCGATTTATCGCAGTTAACTATGAAAATTCAGAGCGTAATAAAAAAGTAATGACTTTACAGCCCCAATAATGATGTGACATTATCACACATGAGACAAATACTCTAAACTGCTTTCTTGACGCTGATGAAAGAGGTTCCTGTATCTGCGTTTGGTCTTTAAAACTAAGAACTGCACCGGCCGGTGAAGATGTGAAGGGAAACCAGCACATCTCGCTTTTACCACAAAGAAAATAACTCATTTTCCTATTGCTGCTTTTACACCTTCTCTCACATATTGCGTTTTTCTTTTTTTTTTTTTTTTTTTTTTACCCTTCTGAAGTCCAGTTCTCTGGCCCAGGAGCACTTGTTGGGGTCGGGCACCTCCTTCCACACAAACTTCTTCATCCTGAGGAGAAATGCAGGATTTCTCAGGTTCCATCCCTCCAACTGACAGGTGTATTTCCTCCCTCCTGTCCTGCTCCCCTGCCATTGGCTGGTGTGATTACGCCCCGTCACCCTTTAAATGCCAAGCCTTTAATTGTTCACGCCCGGTGATTAGGAAGCGTCCTTGTGAATCTTTACTTGTCATTTCATGCGTGTGCTCGTGTGGGTGGAATCCAAAACCTGAGTATTGTGCAGTTATGATCTAAAGTAAATTTGTGTTTTTATAGACAAACATTGTTTGATTTTAAGTGCCGTGTTGCAGGATCATTTTTCTTCTCTTACTGGTGCTGCGAGATGATGAGGGTGACCAACAGGACGACGGAGAGGAAAAAGATGATCATCAGCATCTGGTAGACGGCAGCGTCTCCTCCTTTGGCTGCAATGATAGAAAACCACCTTTAAAAAAAAAAAAAATAAAAAAAAATAAATAAAAAACCTAGCCAAATGGCCTCCTGTGCCTACCTGTGGCGAACACGGGCTCGCCCTCTCCGTCTGCAAACACGGGGTACAGGTAGTAGTTGTAGTCGTCGGAAGCAAAGAAACCCCCTGCGGTGGCGAGACGCCGTCCTTCAGTCTCAGTTCGGGTACAAACGACAACAGGAAGTGCAGGGCGGAGGCGGCGTTACCTGTCAGGTAGGCGGGGCTGTCGGTGTAGGGCAGCCGGGCCCACGTGTCTCCGCCCTGGAGCCTGTGGTGGTGGCCGGAGCCCTGGTGCCTCCGCGGGGACCACTGGACCACCATGAACTGCGGCACGGAGCTGTTTTCCAACAGGGTCCAGGTCAGGGACACGCAGGTGCTGTTGACGACCCGCACGCTGAAGGAGCGCACGCAGCGGCCTGCAGCACCGCAGGGGGGCAAATGTATTCATATTCTGTACTTGGGTAAAAGTACAGGTGCTAGTGTGAAGAAAAAAATACTCTGGTAAAAGTACTGAACTCCTTTACTTGCATTTAATGAAAGCGTTCCTTTTTTTTTTTGGATCATTTTGCCAAAAAATAAAAGTTGTGACAGAATAATGTGAACTGAGCAGAGGTGTCGCATGATTATCAGGACAATTTTTCACAGCTTTGCGACTCTCAATACGATAGTTTTGTGTTTTTTTTCAACTGCAGCACAACCAAACTGTCATCAGTGGCAGTTACGACCATTATGGGATGTTTACGTGTCATTTCCTACATTTTTATTTTTCTCCGGTCTTGGATAATGTCTCTCTACAACATGATCCACTTCTGTAACAAAGTTACTTCCCCACCTCTGTGACACACAGGAGAAGATTGGCTCTGAATAAAAACACCTTACGTGAGCGACGTGGTTGTTTTTGGATCGTTTGTCCGGTCTCAGGTTCTCGGAACGCCAAAACACACAAACAAAAAACTACTGATCAAGTTCCAGTCACTGTTTTCCAGAAAGTTGCTTTTAAACAAGTATTACACGGCCTTTTCTCTGCTTTCATAACCCAAAATTGAATGCTGCCAAAAGTGTGCACTTGTCTGCGTGCGGGTAATGACGGCAGCGGCTCTGACGGGCCGCCGGTGTCCTCACCTAATGGACGACCATTAGCGTCCCCGGGTTGCAAGTACGCTCGGCTTTCGTGAAAACGCTTGCATTACAAAAAAAATTAAAAAAGAAGGCTTCCGGGAACATCTCCTTTTATACATGGTTGAAGAGAGATTGATGCATTTCGTTGTTTTTTGCAGAGGAAACGGGTTTCTGAAAAATGGTTAAAATCCAAGATCTTCTCATGCGGTTCTCGTCGTGTCGATGTGAGAAATGTATTTTCAGGAAACTTGTAGGTCACTTTTTAATTTGGGGCTTGGGTTCACTCCCCCAAACCCCTTCAGAAATGGAATCAACATTGAGGAAACGTCATCGGGCAGCTGTAGCTCACACTTGCTGCGTATTGAGTTCCGAGTGACTCGGGCTCTTCGAGGTTGTAACTGCGTTAAATAAGAGTTTATCCAAACTCTTTTTTTACTAAGATTTTTTCTGCAACTCATTGTAACTTGAGTCCAATAGAAGCACACACTAAAAACAATCCTTTAAGTTGTTCTTACAACTGTTATTTTTTTCCTCTTTGCAATGGGCTGAGAATTTAATTGTATCAGTAGGTGAACATCAAAATACAATTTTTACCTAAAAATAAATCTAATATATATTAGATATTATAATACAAAATCTTAAGGGAATAGTTCACCTGTTCAAGTGAATGATGCAATGGTGTCTGTTGATATGATTTCTATTAGTTTCCAAATGGCAAACATCTTAATGTCAAGGACGACTTGGTTTTTTTCTTTTTCTTTTTCTCACGCACGTTTGGGCTGCCTGTCCAGCACCATGTGGCTGTTGATGCTGGAGCTCCCCAAGCTGTTGTAGGCCTCCACAGTCACAGTCTGGGGCATCCGGTCCCAGTCAAAGCTGTAGGAGGAGGACGGCTCGATCCGCTTTGTTGTCACAGAGCCACTGGAGTTCCGGTGCTGGATTAGAAATCCATCCAGACAGTACGAGAGCCCTGAGATGTGAAGTTGCTGTCAGGGGGGTTGTAGAAGAGTGGGTGGGGGGAGGAGAGACACGTTTTTAACAGCAGAACCATTATAAACTGAAGAGTTTTGATTTGGGTGGATGGTTTGTACCTTAAACAGCAGGGTGACCTTGGTCTGAGGTCCGTTTGGATCGTCTTGGAGAATCCTCCAGAAGTCAGGGCCGCGTTCAGGAGCTGCGTGAGGGACCGAGAGCCTCGTCAGCTGACAGCTTCAACCGCCGTCAGTTGGTTGACGGCACGAATGTAGAATGTACTAAACTCTTAACAAATGAGAAACGTGTGTGCTCGAAAACGCACAGCCCTAGAAATTGTCTCTTTGTGATGTCACAAAGGGCAGTGACACCTCTGCCAGGATTGTGATAGGCCCCCCCACAGCCACTGTTCCTCTTCCTCAGACCACCCCACTTCCAAACATGTGGAAGCTACAGCGTGAGGCTGTAAACAGAGGGCTAACTGTGGAGGTTGTTTTTCTTAAAGGCGGCACCACTGGAGTACAACAAAAAGTAAATCAATCGGAAATATGGAAAATGTTCGGATATTGGATTTCTTTCCTGCGGAGTTCACCAGAAACGATTGGGTGTGTTTCCGTACTTCTGCTGTTGTGCGGGCTGGAGTACACGGAGTCGCTCCACTCGCTCCTGTAGCCGACGCCCTCCGTGTGCGTGCAGCTCACCTGCACCACGTACACTCCGCACATGGCCGGGATGGCCACCTGCGCCCGGGACTCCCGCACAGGACTCTGGACCTGCGGGCACGACATTCTGTCTCAGCAACCACAACTTATCATAGAAAATGAGAAATATTTCCCATCGCTTCCATGAATCCACTCAACCAAGCGGGTATTTTCTTTCTACGTGGCTTTTTTTTTCCATCATCCAATTTCCCCGTTTTTTTGGGTTGTTTTTTTTTTTCCAAGCCGAGAGCAGAAATGACATCGGGTCATGGCAACATCCCAGCAGACATGATTACCAAACAGGCCTGAACGCTTTTATATTTGTTCCTGTGAGTCCACATGAAGGAACCTCTTAAAAGCAGAACACTCTTTTCATTAAACTCATGGTGCTTTTTTTGGAACTGAAAAACATTGTGGTCCTGGTGATTGTTTGTGTGTCTATTGCTTTGAAAAAATTAATAATAATAAAAATCTTTTGCTGGCATGATCCAGTTTGTTTTTTGCTTCTTTTTTCTTTCCTAATGACAGCAGTGTAACAGGCTCACCGTCCAGTCGGGCTGAGCTCTCACAGTGGTGGGTGAGTGGTAGCGAAACTGGCACTGGAGCCCCTTGTCGGGCAGCGATGGAGGCTTCCATGTGACCTCCAGGACGCCGCTGCTGTGGCTGACCGCCGTCACATTGGTGGGTGGGTGGGGCTTCACTGCAACGCACAGATGGAGGAATTAACGAGACAACAGGACACGAGTTCATGCTGTCCGCACCTTTGCCCGTCCGAATCATCAAAACAACTCCCAGCACAATGTTAAGGTAACTCTCTACTCCTGTTGACCATTGAAACTCCATTGCGTTGTGTAGGACTGATTGTTGAATATGCCTAAAAAGGTCCGACTTCTACATCTTTAGTCAGGATTTTTCTTTTCAACGTCAATGACAAAATGATGCTAAAAGACACTTTTATGATTCATATGAAACTTTACAGGACTTATGATCACGAAAAGCATCTCCTGTTCTGTGTTTCATTGGACTGCAGCCAGACCAGGCTGATCCTCACCTTGGTCTCTGGGCATCAGGTAGATGGGCTTGGACAGGATGGGGCCCAGTGGCGACGGCACCTCCAGCCACAGCTTGTAGCAGTTCATGCTCAGGTTCTTTATGGTGCACGTCTTCCTGAAGCCGACCTGGTGGCAGGACCGTTTGTCCTCGGGTTTGTCCTCCTGCACCTTCCCCCCCGGCCGTCCCCTCTGCTCCTCCTCTTGCATCTCATCGCACTGTACGTTAGCCCACCTGCCGGCAGAAGCAAACAGTCATCACACGTGTTGACGGGATGTTGCTGGATGGCAGAGGACGTTATTTGAGAAATATTATTCCACGAGTGTCACTGCCAGATTTGGTACCACCTGATTACATTTTGATGCAAATGCTTTTTTCTGAAATATGGCCTCAAACTGAGTGTCTGACAGTTTGAAGCAGGCCCAGCTTGGCTGTGAACAACACTTTGGAATGCACGTCCAGGCCTATTATAGTCCTGCACCTTCCGTCTTGACCCTTGACCCTTAGCCACAAGCCTCAGCAGTATAGATGGTCTCTGCAAAATGAGACTTCCTTTCAAGTCAAGTTGCATCACAAGCAGCCTTCATTGCTGCAGCTGTACCATCAGTTGTGAGGATGGGGAAACGGCGACGACATACAAAAGCTTCATAGGACAAGCATTTTTTTTCCCAGTTTGATTTTGTGAAGAAAATAATCTTTATCTGTGAAAACACTGAAGATGGTTCTTTACTTGAATCCATCCAAAGAACGTAGGGAATGCTAAGCGGTCGGGACAGTGCCGGTGGTAAAATAGGAAAGTCTTGGAAATACTGGGATGTCAGTCGGGTTACGACACACAAACTGCAATGACTCATTGGAAAAACAGGTGTAGGCTTACCAATGAGTGACGAGGCCGATTCAAAACCAGAGACTAAGAAAAAAAATTCTTACTCTTAAACAGGGTTTTCTTTTCTACGTCTGCATTTTGCTCTGAGTGACGTGGCCTCAGACTGGTCTGGACACTGTTGTTGCAGCCAACGGTGACTAACGCCACCAAACTAAATCCAAACGAGCCGTTTAATCTCTTTTTGTAAGCGAAGAAGGGAAGGGAAAGCAGGTTAACGTGGGCTGGTAGTGCAGCTCAACTCAGGTCACAATATACATACAATTGTTCAGTGATTCAAAGGAAAGACATCTGGACAGGATCTTTGGTATTGTTCTAGGATCAGAAGCAGCAGTCAGCAGCTCGTTCAACCATTTCCTGGGCGTGTCGACTGGAGGTGCGGTCCGCTCCAGACCTCAGTAACACAACACAACACATCTGACAGTGTCGTTAAAAGCAAACGGATTGTTCACCTGTATCTGAAATTGGTCTCAGTCCACCGTGTGTTATTCCAGCTGCAGTCCATAGCGTCTATATTGCCATTGGTTTTACATTCTATGTCGACGAAAGCTCCTGCAGCAGCAGCAGCAGCAGCAACACGAGAGGGAGAGAAAAGAAAAGTTGTCCTCACAAATGTTTGTGTGTTGCTTTGCCACAACGACGCCGTCGTTCTGCCATTGTGCAAAGAAAAATCACTCCTAGCAGAGGTGGGAAGTAACAAAGTACAAATACTTCTTACTGTACTCGAGTAGATTCTTCAGGTATCTGTACTTCACTTGAACTTTTTTTTACTTTTACTCTCTACATTTATACACAGATATCTGCACTTTCTACTTCTGGCATTGGAAAAACATGCTGTACTTTCTCACTTTTACCTGAGCCAAGGAGGTGAATCAGTGCTTTTATTTTTAGTACAGAATGTGAAGACTTTTCCCACCTCTGACTCATCACTTTCAGACTTCTTTCTCGCACATGAATTACGTCGGCAGATGTGCATGAGTCCCAACCGCTGCAGGTACTCACCGTCCACGTAGATGTGGCTGTAAGGGTGGCGCCAATCCTGCGTGCACTGCAGCATGTCCTCCAGCTGGGTCTCGGAGGGACGCACCGTGATCTGGCTCACCTGTTCCAGACATACAGCTCAGCACAACACGTTTGGACACGGAGCGGATCACGCTTGCAGCTGCGGTCGGCGCCTCACCCGCCGGTTGATGGACCGGTACTGGCTGCGGTGGATGGTCTGCTCGATGTTGAGCTTCCACACGGCCGCGCTGGCGTTGAGCTCGTGGTCGTTGAACACGCAGTAGACGGTGACGTTCTCGCCGGGCCGCACCACCACCTTCTCCGGGACGTAGCTGACGGCTGCGGGGCGACAGTTTGACGCATGCAGTGTTTGACTCTTTGTGGGGAAACGCGTCTTTCCTGCCTGAGAACTGGGTGGCGTCAGCCAGCAAGTCGGCACAAACAACGGCTCAACAGAAGAGGGAATGGAAAGCTTTAAGAAACCTTCAGTACCTAACCCTAACCCTTCAGTACCTCCCCCTAACCCTTCAGTACCTCCCCCTAACCCTTCAGTACCTTCCCCTAACCCTTCAGTACCTCCCCCTAACCCTTCAGTACCTCCCCCTAACCCTTCAGTACCCTACCCTAACCCTTCAGTACCTCCCCTAACCCTTCAGTACCTCCCCTAACCCTTCAGTACCTCCCCCTAACCCTTCAGTACCCTACCCTAACCCTTCAGTACCCTACCCTAACCCTGCAGTACCTTCCCCCTAACCCTTCAGTACCTCCCCCTAACCCTTCAGTACCTCCCCTAACCCTTCAGTACCTAACCCTAACCCTTCAGTACCTAACCCTTACCCTTCAGTACCCAACCCTAACCCTTCAGTACATACCCCTAACCCTTCAGTACCTAACCCTAACCCTTCAGTACCATCATGTGGCTCTGCACTTGTGAACTACACAACAACACGAAATGAAATCCAAACAATCAGCTGCTGTGTTGTTAACATTCACGACTGACTCAATTACAGTCTGATGCTGCAGAGAAAACACTGCAAACATACGTGTGTATATTCTCCAGAACTGTGTTATAGCATCAAATGGATTCTGTTCAGATTGTGTTCAGATTGTGACCCTGTGTCTCAAACGGCCGTTGTTACGTTCAGCTCCTGGAAGAGACTTCCCATCAACTGTTTCTCACTGTGATTTGTAGCTTTGCATTAACCTTGAGGACGACCTTCTTACCGGTGTCTATTGTCAGTGACACAAGCTCCTCCTTAAAACGACTCGGGCTAATTAGCTGGCGGTGTGTTAATAGTGCAGCATCAGCATAAATCTCAGCTGCAGATAATTGAAATGGGATTTCATGCGTGGAGAATAACGGCTGAGCTGCGACCACGAGGAGAGGTTCTCTATTAAGAGTCAAACACCCCCACCTGTGCTCAGTCCACAGGCTTTGTCCATGCTGCAGCTCAGCACTGCATTGAGACTTTGGCATTTTCTTATTGAAGGATTTCCTTCACCACAGTCAACATTGGCTGAATGGCGCTGACGCTCCGGGAACGTTCATACGTACAAAAGGCTGAATGGTGAATGTCAGTTTTCTGACATTCTTGCTTATTGATCAAATTCATTTCTAAAGACCTGAGGGATTGATTAAACCTGATAAATATAATCACCTAAAACTGAATGTATGTACATGTATGTAAGAGTAGTGCCGGCGGTTTCCTCACCGTACAGCTTGATGTGGTAACTCTCACTCCAGTCGCTCCACAGCGGCCGAGCGCCCAGGGTGGAGCAGCGAACCTGGATGCTGTAGTCCAATTCAGGCTTCAGATCCAGAACCAACCGTGCCTCTGTGAGTGAAGACGCCACCTGCAGACAGCAGAGAGGGAATCAGTGCACAGCCACGTGCACTCAGGAGCAAAGCAAAGCAGGAGCAGCAAAAATTTCCTTCTGGGATTTCCCATCAGCCTGGAGTGTGTGTGTGTGTGTGTGTGTGTGTGTGTGTGTGTGTGTGTGTGTGTGTGTGTGTGTGTGTGTGTGTGTGTGTGTGTGTGTGTGTGTGTGTGTGTGTGGGGACACTGAGTGCACTGTGCAGGATACCTTCACTGTATGAGGCCTTTCAAAGCCCAAATGTCTGCATGGTGACTGAATAAACACTGCATCACCTCTCTGGAAGTGTGTGTGGATGTCTGGGTTTAGCACACGCCTTGTGTTATAAATCAAATGCGCATTCCCCAGGTCAAATAAGTCATGACTTGCTTTATTTTAATTTTGAGGTGCCCTTTGCAGCTTGAATGTGAAGGCAAGGTACCAATAACGGGTTTCTGTTCTCCTAGAAAACTGAAAAAGTCTTTGAAAAGAAGCCCAACTGCAGAGGATTCATGAAATTGACATAATGGACTTTTGGTGGTTTTGACAAGATGCTTTTCTTATAAATTTGAAAGTTCAAATTTTCAGTTGACTTTTACCTTCTAATAGTTTCTATATGCAGTCCGATAAATGTGTTTTTCTTTAAAGTTGCCATTTTCGGATCATTGTTCTTCACTCTGAACTCCACCACAGCAGCCTTGAACCATTAATGATCATTTCTTTCAGTTTTTGTGGACCTTTGCACGTGATTAGTAGGAGGCAAAAAAACACCTGAACGTTGGTACCGTCAACAACCTGGACCGAGCATTTGTGACGTCACAAAGGGGCTCGCTCCCAAACCAGAGTGAGGTCTCGTTTCCAAGGAGATGGAAATTGTGTTACGCCGTGGAGGCAAACTTTCTGAATGATCGGGTATCAGCATCAGTGCGGGCTTGTAGTGCAGCGATGCTGTGGACAGAGGTTCCCCACCACTGCTCGGTTTTACCTGCCAGCTCGGATGCGTGGCGTTGGCAGAATAGCGGAGCTCGTATCTCAGCGGGCCGATGTTGGAGTGCGGTGGGCTGTGCCACTGTAAAATGAGCTCGGCGTCGACGGTCTGGACGTGTGACAGGTTGACCGGAGGACTCGGCTTGACTGTCGAGAGGAAAGGCAACATCTCAATCAACAGGGAGGCAAACGATACAACAGGTGGAGGCCGTCTAACTCCAGATCACATTAACATTAACAAGCAGACCCAACCTGCGAGGATCCGAGGATCATTCTTTGGTTTGTAGCCGATTGTTTACATCTGCGGGAGATGAACTTTGCCTCAACAGCGCCTATGGATCTGTGTTTTATTATATACGATCTATAAAATGCTAAAATATATGAAGGTGGCATTAGCAGCCACTGCTTTTAACTCCATTTCAGATAATCATTATTGTAGAGCATATTGCGAGCTTGAAGCTAATGAAAAACAAAGACTTACAAGTGTTTTTTTTATTTTACTCCAGCCAGCTACGCATCATTCAGCTCAATGCGTTTACCTTGGTTATAAGAATATTGTGGGTTTTATTCTCAGTAAAAGTTTATCCAACTATACATATTTTATTTCTACATGCAGTTTCTGTCTTTCACCAGAACGGAGCAGAAAAATGTTGAAAGAAGAAGACAAAGAAGAAAAGAAGGTCTACTGAAGAATGAATGAACTGTTTGTCCATCACTGTGTGAAACACACGACACACACCGAGCGTGAGAGTCACGGCTGCCAGTTGCAGTTGAATAAAAGTCTGTCTGCTGATCCGCCTGCCTCATCACTTTGAAGCCAAAGATTGGAAACGGCTGTTGTGTCGCACGCTGAGGAGCTGCCAGCGCCACGCCAGCGCCACGCCAGCCCGAAATTACTGTAAAACCTGCCGGTAATGCAGAGACTTTGAAAAAGGACGAGGCTGGGAAGACTCACTGTAACACACTTGGAAGAGTTACCATAAGGAAGTATAATCAACAATGCATTCTTACAGTATTCATGCCAATGGTTGACAGTTGGAGTGACTCCATCCAGGGAAAATGGTTTACTTTTGTTTATGTTTTCGAATTTTTCGAAGTACATAACAAACATTGCGAGGACATTATCTTCACGTTGCTTCTTTGTTTTGGGGGAGTTAAGACGACATGAAAATAAAAGCCTTTTATATTGTGGACCTGAAATCCATTGGCTGTGATTAGTTTAGTTTGTTGGCTCATACGTGTACAATACAGAAACACTTGGAATCACACAATCTTTGATGGAAATATAGTTTGCTGACGCTATGAAGCTTATATTTGCCGACCCGTTCAGATGCTGCCAAAACAAAATATCAAATGCATAGTGTGATGTATAATTAATCATTAACCCTCCAGAAAAAGCAAAAATAAATAAGTTGTCAGGTCACCTGACCTCTCAGTAACGGAGAGAACCTTCACAAACGAGGGTAAAGTGAGTCCTGCCACTCACCGGGCCGGGCAGGAATTGTGAGCAGGACGGGCGGAACCACGGAGCCAGAGATGCTGACCGCGACCGTCGTGGCGGAACCCGCGGGGTCGTCGAGGGCGACGCTGCACGTGAAGGAATCCTCGAGCTCGCAGACCACAGGATTGTCCGGTGCGGCGCTCCCGGCGCTCCCGGCCCCCTGTGAGTTCTCATCCTGGGACCTGCAATAAAACAGAACAAAGACCACTGAAGACGGGTCCAACGGCACCAGTCCTGTGTTGGCGTGGCGCTGCATCGTAGATTGGAAACTCCTCCCAGCTGCAGAACTTTGTCAGATTAGCGGAAGCCTGCAGGCCGCCGGCCTTCACTGCACATTTGAAATCCTAGCAGCACCAGCAGCAGAGCAGCCAGACACCTGGCAGCTCTTATCAAGGGCCCGTTAGATCAGCTTCCCTTCTGATGGTCAAAGTGAACACGAGCAGCGTGCTTAAATACCCCCCCCCCACACACACTTCCTAGCAGTGAGGAATGTCTGGGATCAGAGTGAACACAACTCATTGACGCGGCTCCACACTCACGGCAGACGCTGCAGGCTGACGGCCACGAGTCCGACCTCGGGCCCGGCTGCCGGTGGACGGCGGGTCTGAAGGTCGCACATTAAATTCTGCCACTCTTCGTCCACTGTGCACAGAATGTCCAAACAGGTGCCTGGTGAGAAATCACATTTGCATGTTAGCGTTCCGGCTTCCTGCGAGTGACCTCCTCGGGGGGGCTTCTGAGAAGGCAGCGCCGCTCTGTATTCTGAGAACCGAGTCTCTGATCTGCACCCGAACCGGGAGACGTTGCGGCCGCAAGCGGAAGTGTGATGACGGAGCCTGCGTTTGACTGCAACTCTACGGAGGAGTAATCAGTTACATTCAAATGACTTCTTTTATTTTTTCAGTGGCCTCAAATCAAGCTAAATTGACTCTCCTCAACGTCTCGGGTCCAACAGTGGGTTGAACCAGAAGCTTGTGAGGCTGCTCAACTGGAGTCTAGTATGCATAATAGCAACATATTCATATAGACATACAGTAGATGTACATATGTGGAAAACCACAGTGATAAAATGTAGCTAAATCCAAAACATCCCACACACAACACATGCAGGTCAATGTGAGGGAATGTGATGCCATCAGCTCGATGATCCAGGAAGTCTTTCTCTGATCTTTCAGGGCCTCCGCTGGCGTGAAGGTTTCCTTTGCACTACACTGTGTTTTCATATCAATATCTACTGCTTTTTAGTTTCCTTTGACCTCAAACGACGGCATTTGTTTTTGGTATTTGCGTGTGTGTTGCTGAACAGAGTCCTTGCTTACAGGTAGTGACCATTGTTTTGTAGAAAAATGACATGGATTTAATGTGCGGATGATAATAACAAACACCTGAACCTGTCATTCTATGGGAACTCGTGATGAGCGAGCGGTCCGTCACCTGATTAAACACACATTCTCTTATTTTTTTGTTCTTTTGTTGGCAAATAGACGTTAAGACAGAAAGGCGTGACTGACGAACAGAGTCACTGGGATGCGATGACGGCCGCTGTGGGTGAATCGTGACGAGAGGAGCAACCTGTTTGATTACGGCCCCTCGGACACAAATCTGCAAAGGCTTCGTCTAATCACTATTGATCCGGATCTGTCACGGTGATCCATGCAGGGCAAACAAATCCTCCTCACCTCCCCATGACGCCTCTGCGACGCCACGCAGGAAATGTGGCTGGCGTGAGGAAGCACCACGGAGTGACTTTTCCCTGTATTTTAAACTAAACGACCTTCACGCCAGCTCGCTGCTGTCTTGCTAGGAATCGGTGATGGGCTGGAAGTGCGGAAGCAGCATGATCCTCAGGCTCGGCCCGCTCGGCCATCACAGTGTAATGAGCCAGCCGCCCACCGCCGGGGGCGACTCCATCAGTGAGGAGTCCACGCCGACGGTGGCTGCCGGTTAATGCGGTTATTCCGCTCGTGTTCTCTGATGCCGTCCTGCTCATTGTTTAAACGACAACGAACTGCGTGAACTCGGCGGCGCTGCACAGCCTGACCGGCTGCTGCACCGTCGGACTTTTCAAAAGCAACAATCTGCAGCACAGCGAATGCAGCCCAAACCTGAAAACTACAAATAAATAAATAAATAAATGATGAGATGCAACGCTTTTACAAAAGTGATTGTACTGTCATCCGGAGAGGGCGAGGGAGCTGTTGATATGCACCTGGACGTTGTTTCTAAAGCTCCCACTGCCGCAGTTTTCATCCTGCGATGGTTTCACACATTATCAGGCGATGCAAAACAACCATGTTTATTGTTCATCAAGAAGGAGATTTTCATTTGGGACTAAATACCAATTATGTGTGACTAAGTCCTTGTCAATACTGTCTTTCAACACAGGCTGGTGGGCAAACACTTCAGCAACATGGGACCCCCTTCTATTTTCATGACCATGGACTGACAATGCAGCAACCTATTTTTAGTATCAGTTAATGTCATTTGTTTTTTGTGATTTCTCGAAATCAAAATACACAAGATCGGGTTTATATCCTCGGATCGCATTTCTGCAGCGGAGAAAGGCAAGAGTTTCACCAGGACAAGGCGGGAGCGGGAGGAGTGTCACACACCCAGCAGTGCACCTGCAAACTCTCACCAGCAGAGGCTTCCTCTGGCCACGGGCTGCTCGGGGAGTTCCTGTAGCTGCAGCGAGGTGGGACGCTTGGCGCGGAGCCGTTCCCCTCGGCCACGTGCACGTCGCGCTCGCCCTCCGCAGCGCGGTGGGCTGGCGGTGACTCGCAGCACAGCTGATCCTGCCACGGAAGGTCCGCGGCGGCCAAGCACAGAACACCTGGTGGCAGAAAATCAGAGAAATTGTATTGCAAGGTTTTTTTTTCTGTTGTCGTTTCTCCTGAATGGCCAACGACGATCATCTTCCACCACGCTTCCTGGTTCTAAATTCTGATCCGCACAAATGTAATCTTGGAGAATGTGATGAACTGGACCGCCGAGAACCTCCACGTTCTTATGACTCGCACCGTGCTCATAAATGTTTACTACAATCGAGCCTTCTTTTATAAATACACTGAATAAAATCTGTTTTTGTTCAAAAATACTTGTTAAACATGGGTTTGATACATATTGTGCTCCAGTTATTGAACATGTGTAGTCGCAGGAATTTAGAAGGAATGTACAAAATGCATTTCTTCTTGCTGCCTGTAGGGGTTTGATTTCCACAAACAGTTCTGCGACATTCGTGGCTGCTGCCTGAATATGTTTGTATTTATCAGCAGCAGCAGCAGCGCTGTCCCGAAACATACGATGCTTCTGAAGCGGGACTGTGTTTGCGGAGCGGCGGAGCGGCTTGACAACTGACGCTCGAGGAGAATGGAAGGTTTTCATTTACAGTTCTGCCAACATGAGCCACACAGGGGAAATACAGTCCAACACAATGAATCTGAGGGACGCCTGTGTCGTACAGTACACGGGATTCCTCGTCATCCACTTTTTCTATCGCACGGTGATCCCCGCTCGCTTGTTGCCTCTGAGATTAAGAAAAGGCGGAAAATGAAGCCAAATATGAAGTCCGTCCTGAAGAGCCAGTTAACTCTTCAAAACGCAGCGTGGCCGGGGATTCAGAGGTGATGCTGATCGACTCGGCAGAGACTCGGGTGGACGGCAACCCCGAAGAGCTCGTGCACTCGCAACAACTGAGCCAGGGGCCACGTGTGTCAGGTTGGGGGCTCACCGTGAGAGAGCAGCAGCAGCAGAGTCAACATCGTGGACCGATCCCTGCAGAGAGACGAGAGGAGGGGGGGGCGAAAGATAAACACGGCGACCGCAGCTGAGGCGTCGATGTGAGAGGGCGGAGCCACAGGAGGAGGAGAATGTGAATTTATCAGATGGGACAGGAAGCAGCTCATCTGTGGCGGATTTAGAAAAGGATCATTATCACAGAAGATTTAGAGACGCAGAGTGAGAACCAGCACTGCGTAGATAACTACACGTGTCACTCAACACATTGAGCTCATGGCAATGGTGGACCCACTCCGTCTGTTTAGGACTCTGAAGTTATGCTTGCTTCAGAGCAGCGGTTCGTGTCGCAATCACAATCTCTCGTTTGTCAAACCGTTCTAACGATGGTGTGAATCAAAGTCTGTGAGGTGTGACTCCTGACTGAAACACTCTCACCAATCAGGACAGGAATAAAGATGAGTTGATGGAAGCAGCTTTAAAAGTCGCTGCTGCATCTTGGCTGAGGCTGGCCGTGCTGCTCACTCACATCTTGCTGGTCAGGGCGCTGACATGGCCTGGCTGGGCTTCGGCAGGATGAGTCTCACTGAAGGGGGCAAAGAGAGAAAAACATTTCCAAGATCTATGAGGCGTTTGACTTCTCAGGAAGAATGCATGAATCATCAACTGAACTCCAACGTTAGTCCAAATTTAAGGAACCATGTTCAAAGCGTTTTGCAATAAATGCCGATCCGGATGTGCTGCCCGAGCATTTCCCGTTAACAGCGGCCTTCGTGATTACTGAGGCAGCCTTTATTTCAGGGAGGGCAGGGAACCTCCTGCTAAACCCTCCTCACTCTCCACCACCTGGCTGTAATGAGAGAATACCCTTCAACTGCTGCTCATTCATGAGAGAAGCTAATCAGGCTGACGGCACAGAGCGGTCCGGCAGCCAAAAAAAGAAGCAAAGAAGGAAAAAGTCGCTGGTGAAAGGTCAACACATGGCAAGAGTTGAAAGCTAAATGCCGCAGTAGCTGTACAACCCTGGTGTTCTCTCTTTGGAGTGTAAAGATCTCAGGTGTGTGTGTGTGTGTGTGTGTGTGTGTGTGTGTGTGTGTGTGTGTGTGTGTGTGTGTGTGTGTGTGTGTGTGTGTGTGTGTCAGGGGCTCACTGTGAGAGAGCAGCAGCAGCATCAGAGTCAACATCGCCGACCGATCCGCGCAGAGAGACGAGATGAGAGGGGTTGGGGGGGGGGGGGCGAAAGATAAACACCGCGACCGCAGCTGAGGCGTCGGATGTGAGAGGGCGGAGCCACAGGAGGAGGAGAATCTATATGTACCTCTATCGATAGATATAGAGTTATATCTGTATCTAGAGGGATAGAGAAACCAAACCATGTAAAAAACCACACGGCTCCAAATGTCACTGGAACTTACTTCTGCTTCAACTACAACAATGTTATTGTCTCTAAATTACGCTCGTCTCATTTCCTGCCTTCTTGTCCTGAGAGTGCTGAAAGCTCTGGAGTGGAACATGAACTTCCCACAGGTGGACAGGTTTGGTTTCTCACTATTCTCGAGGGCTGAAATAATAATTTAAAAAAGAAAAAGAAGAAGAAGAATATTTGCCTGAGGTCTTGCTGTCCGCTTTAATTTGTTTATTAGATGAAAAGAAGTGGCACCCTGACCTCCTCTTTAGCATAAAGACATGTTTTCAGTCTGAACCAGTAGTTGGCAGGATGTATTTAATCCTCCATTAGTTACAGTCCACAGGTTTAGACAGCTATGGTTTGATGAAAATGCAAAATATATTTTTCAAGGCTTAATTTCAGCAGCAGATTGTTAATCTCATCAGATAATATTAAAACGCTGCCACAGTGCAAACAGGATCACCAAACTGGCTGTTGCATCATTGCGGTGTCTCATACATTTGTTATGAACCAATTAAAAATCTCTGTTTTTTTCTGGCAGCTGGCAAATGTTCAGTCTATTTCTTGACAGTTTCATTTCCCGTGATGTTATGAAACTCAGCGCTGCCGGCCGGCTCAGACGAAACTGGGAGAGAAGCGGCAATCATGTCATTCATATCTGTCCCAGCTGGAATTGCATTATCAATATGAAGAACTGGTAATTACGCAGACATTTGGGGAAATGAATTGAGTTTATGTAATCATATAGTCCTGACTCATCTGCTGAAACAGCCCACAGTGGAGCTACACAGAGAGACAACAAAAAAAATGAAAATGTAATATTTTCGTTTGAACCTCCAATGCGTTGACGTATGTTGGAGGAGTGAACCTGAGGGAAAGAGCTGAAGCGGGAGTTGTCTTTCACTTGACTGGGAGTTTAGCAAAACAACACTTTTTAGACCAGGAAGAAGCACACTGCCTAAAACTTGGTTCTGAGGTGGATCAGGGTCGTGTTGTAGCTGCGTCTGCAGGGGTTTAAAAGACTGAGTGTTTGCCAGTGAGGAGAGCCAGCTGGTTTTAAACTGGAAGTACATGCTGCCCAGTTCAGGATGCAGATGGTGTTGGGTTTCAGTACAGACCCGGCTGCCGTCAGCGTCACAGTTGAAGCTGTTGTTGTTGTTATGCTGTTTAAGGACGTGTCCAAGTGGTAGCTGGTAAATGAATACATGAAGTGTGGACCAGACCAAAGCACCTAAACCCTGCGGTGGGACACCCAGTGATGCTGTGGGATCATCACTTCTGGAGGTTTGGGAGGAGGAGAGGGACAACCACTTCTGGCCAGTTCCTGCCACCACAGCGCGGAGGAAGGAGTGGCGGTCACCTGCACACTTTCAAAAGATGCCTTCAGGCGGCGTAGGAGCACGGCGCTGGGCGACCCAGTCGGCGGGAATCAGCGGGTCTTAAAGGACCTGGGACGGAGATGCTTCTGTGCCGTGTGGGCGGGTCTTTCCACCTCCAGGTTTGGTGTTCTCAGGAGTGGCGACAGGACGGATCCAACTCGCAGGGGGGTTTGTTGGGTTTGGTTCAGGTGAGCGCCGGCGCCGAGGTCAAAACCTCTGAGAGGGAACCGGTGAAAGCAGCCGACACAAAGGAGCAACCGAGAACCTGACAATGACTGGGGAAGCTCACAGTCTCCTGCTCTGCCACCTCTTCCCCCCCCCCCAAAGCTCCTCTGACTCACCCCTCCTACACGGAGGCGCGCTGGGGCTTGTTTCCTTTCACCTCCATGCAAGGAGCGGCGGCGGCACCAGCAGATCCCGACAAGTTCAACATCCTCAGAACAAACTGCAGCTTGTGCCTGACAAGGAATCATTTAAGTTATCATCTGCCTAGAATGATGGGGGGGTGGGGGGTGGCAAAGTTCTGTCTGTCTGTCTAAGGCAGGGGTGTGCAAACCTTTTGATTGGTATGGCCACAATAATTCTTAATATTCGCCATAGGAGCAGGAGCAGATGGTTGCAGTGTTTCGGTGACCCACGTCATCGGAGGAAAACCCACTTGATGAATAATAAATAGAAAACATGTTTTCACCCGGTTTAATGTCGGTTGAAAATGATCAAAAGCCTCAACAAAACATGTCTTTGAAGTCGCACTGTATTAAAGCTCCAATTACTCTTACACGCTGGGGGGGGGGGAATGAAATACTGCTATTTTATGACTTGCTTACTATTATATTAATATAATTTCTTCAAGTTCGGCTGGCCGGATTAAAAAGATTAACGGGTCGTTGATAGTCCCCGGGCCGTAGTTTGCCCATACCTGATCTCAGCCCACCGCTACTGTAAAGAGTGACGGCAGAGACTTCATCGGCTCACGGCTCAACAATTTAAACTACAGCGGTAACAACAAATCAATTCCCTTACGTCTTTGCTGGAAGAGCTTCGTGGCGTCCCTGTTCGGTTCGGTTCGGTCCAGTCCACACTTTGCCCTCGGTGTCCCCGCCCCTTGCAGCAGCCTGTCAGGAGTCCCGGTCCAGGTTCGGACGCGGCTCCGGGTGTGTGTGTCTCACGAGCAGCTGAGCCTCCCGCCACAAAGAGCGCAGTCTGGAGCGGAGGGGGGGGGGGGGGGTCGACGCTGCCATAAACACAGCCCTGCCCACCGCGATGCGTTCACGGACGCCTCGGGATTCCCATCGATTCAAGGGAGGAGCTGCGTCGGTGGCAACATCTGTCTGTCTGTCTGTCTGTCTGTCTGTCTGTGTGTCTGTCACTAATGGCGTGGTGTTTGGTCGATAACACCACGCCATATGATTTATATGATTGCCATTTATTAGTAATCCCTGTAGTTGTTTATGTCCTTGCTTAACTGACTTTTACGGTGTTTATGCCTTAAACATTTCAAAAATCAATTTAGTTTACTGAACATGCCGTGTTGCACAAGGACCGGTTTGACATTTTATAAGACAAAAATAATGTTGCCACAAAGAATATATCTGAAACAAAAACAAATAATGACCTCATCCAAACAAATGAGTTATTTTACTTATGAGTGTCGATGGACATCAATTCTTTCAGGTTTTGCAGCCATTTGGACCATTTGATATTCCCACCAAACAAATCACATCAAATGATGATTGAGTGGAGCACGTCCTCAGGTCACCCAACTCAGAACTCGACTTGCAGCGACTCCTTCGATCAAGCAGGCTTCTGTGGAACCACACAAGCACCCCCTCGCCACAGAGATAACTCGGCAGTGCTGAAACAAGGATACAAAGGGAAAAGCTTCTTTTTCTGTCGCCTTGAAAAAAATGTTCAGTCCAGATGTGGACCTTTGGCTACATGCACCATTAAGTCAACCTGGCTTTTCCGAATGCAAATGGGCAGAGCAGCTGGTAACCCCTTCGTTGGAATGGAAAGAGACGCTGCACTGCTGTGAACCATCCTGGAGCTCGACGTATGAATGGTGAATGACTTTGTTGTGCGGTGTCCTTGTATCGTATTCACAGTAAAAGAGGCCCTGACTTGTCCACAATTACAGCTGAAATCACACATGGTGTGCCAGAGTCCACTTCTAAGAGAGCAGACCAATGAAAACTGGCAATGCTGGAGCTGTCAGAGTGGGAAAGAAGGCCAAGACAATCCACTTCGTACTCAGATTTACTAGTATCCAGAACTAAAATCTATCAATGACCGCAGCACATGTCAACAGGGTCAACGGGCTACCGGGGAGATCAGAGGAAAATACATTTCCGTGTTATTGGAAAGGAATGAATATGCGTTGACAAACCGTTCATCTCTCAGTAGGTGTGACTTGTAATCACATCCAGGTGCTCATTTATGTGATCACACATTGCTCCTTTAATTGTGAGATTGAGATTGCATGTGGCAGGGAGGGTTTATGTTCTTCCTCTCATTTTCAGAAGCCAGACAGCGTTGTGTTTTGCACCGTCATCATTTTGGCTTGCACTTCATGGTCGGATGATATTTCAACAGCTCTCCTGGTCTAAGCAAACAGTTGTTTTTTTCCACATGCCTCGCATTAATTTTTCCCCTCCTCAGGCTTGGAAAGGGAGTTTCAGTCATCTCATGCTCCAACAGTTTGGGGGCTGAATTGTAGTTCTGAGAGAAGTTCAGCAGCAATCCAAGCAAGAAATGTGGGGAACGCCCTAAAAAGATACCCAATCCAAACTGGCCAGATCAACACACACACACACACACACACAGCAGAAACGAAGTACACAAGGATAAATACCCTAGTTTGAAAGGAAAGAACACACTAGTTTGGCAGACATGAAACAAGGAACTTCTCCCTGGATTGTAGCAGCCAGATTGTAGCAGCTACTATGCCTGGGTGTTACACGGGTTGACACGACTGCACCAGAGAAAAAAGGATGGAGCCGTTAAACTTCAGAGGCTCCTTCAGGGAATCTTTACGATCCTCGCTGTGACGTAGAGAGGGTGCGTCATCGTGAGCGTGCCTTCATTTTCGTGGCTCATTTGCAAAAAGCCACCTCGGTTTACATCAGGACGGAAGCCCATTTCACAGGCTGCTTGTCTTTATAGAGACGGACTTTAATCATTATAGTGTAAGCAGCCTGGCAATTCAACAGTGTCAGACAGCGTCACGATGCTCTCGGGGGATTCACAGCATCTGCTTTCATACACGTCCAGCTCTCTTTAAAGGGACCAAGAGCATTCGTGAGGGAGTGATGTTGGAGTGTCTTACTAGAGGCTGGAGCAAATGCCTTCAGGTAGATGTACACAGAAGAAATGGTTTCATCCTAATGATAATAATGATAATATGCTAAATGTGCTAAATATGTAAACCTTGTGAAGCCATTCAAAAAAAATGCTCTTCCAGCAAACCATATCTGCAAGTGGAAAATATGCAAACATTACTCACAAAGTCAATATTTTTGCAAAATGCAAAACGAGTAGAATTCCAAAAGCTAATATTTGATTAAATATTTTTAGTTTTTTTTCCATTGGCTCTGAATTCCCAGTCCTCCCCCACCCCCACCCCCACCCCGCACTTCCTTAACTCGGTCGTTGAATGGGGTGTTAGAATATCCGACCCACTGATCAGACATGGCCCACGCTCGACCACACTGAAGCTGCAGCCCCACCTACAGTATGCAATGCATGTGAAATGGTGACATCATTCCCATCCAATGACATCATCCCAACCTGTGTGCAACAGTGAGGTCATCCCGTGGCTTTGTGATCCTCAGTGCAAAACAAAGTGAACACAGGTCAGATGTAATAATGTAATGTGTCACCTTTCATGTTATTGGATTGAAAGGTGTCTTTAATCCTTGTTGTTCTGTTTTCATTATGCATACATGCTATAGCACAAAGCCAAACTAAATGGAAGGTGATGCTGCTGTATCTTTTTTTTTTTAAATCAACTTTCAGCCACAACAGCTGTATTTTTAAATAACATATTTTACCTTCAGTATTCATCAGAGCAGTGACCGGATGCAGTCACATTTCTTTATTTATTAACAGTTTATTGCTCTCGTGTCATCACCCTTCTCGGGGGGCGGGGGTGGGGGTGGGGAGGGTGTAATTACACAGCAGATGACGATGGATGACTGACCACTGCGGTGGATGAGCTGTGTGTTTTCTGCTGCCTGCGCCTCACAGGAGAAAAGCCGCTCATGAATAATTCACCTGATTCTGCGCGGGGAGGGGGAGGGGAGTGGGGAGAAAACCCCTTCTGTGTTGGAGATGACATACCAAGTGGATGATGTCATGCCTAGAGAAGGATGCCGATGATGTCACCTCCTAATCTGATATACGATTGTGAAATGGTTGGTGTGATTGTTCTACCACAATCTATTTTTCTCACACTTTGTTTTCTTTTTGACGGAGAAAGAAAATGTTATTCTAAATCCTGAAATAAAGTCAGTTGACTAAAGTAGAAGAGATGCATGTGCAGAGTTTAGTGTGCCCACACATGTGGTTGCCTGATTAACTATTCTGTTAACAAGCAATTTCTTTCGGCTTTGTGAGGGAGAAAAAAAAAAATCTAGATTACATTGGTACTTTAGACCTTAACACCAGTCTTGTATTTGCTGGCCGGATACAATAAGAAAACAGGACAAGTTACTGTTCATTATTTTTTGCCAATGGTGAATCACATTATTTGTAATGCATTTGCAAAAAATATCCATGTGGGTCAAAAGTCTGATTTTAGACAGTAACACGGCCCAATCTGCAACTAGTGTCAGTTTCCAGCTGTATCAATGTTATATGCCGTCTGAATAGATGTTCACAGTGTATTTACATAAGCTACAGAAGTCCTCGGCGCAGATGCTAGTTAATGAATTGATCATCCAGCTCATGGTTAGTCTCTTAGTTATCCACAGAAAATGCATACGTGTGCGAGTGGTGTACAAACATCAAACTCAAGGGGGATGAGTAAACCTAACTAGAGGTGTGACACTGTGGTCGTAGCAGCGGTAATAGTGTGTATCCAGTACATTACTGACTAACGAGGTCAAACGTTGTCTTTCTCACTCATCCCTGGAATGAATCAAACTGCGAGTGTGTTTACTGTTGCGGAGAAATTCATATGCTGCGCACCCTGATTTCCACAGGCAGGGTCACTCTATGAATATCCACTTCACAACCACAGTAACCTGAGAACATTATATACGCGTTGACCTGAAGTACACATGGACCTGGGCCCAACAAACACCTCTGCTTGTTTTCCACAGCAGCAACAATGATAATAGAGACCTTAAAGCGAGAGCCTGGACGAGCTTCACTCGTTCGCACTCAACTTCGCATTTCAGTTTGGAAATTGCACACATCCATCTCATCGAGCTCCGGTCCAAAGCCTTTCCGGCTCGTCTGTTAGTCTCCCTTCATGAATGTGACAGCAGTGGTCCCTTCTGTTGGCTTCGCAGGTCCATTCTATTAAACCAAGAAACCGAACAAGGATAACTGTGGTGCTTTCTGATGTCAGTGGCTGAAACTTCCAGCAGCCTGCCAAGCATCACACCCTGCCAGAGAGGAGGCAGCTGGAAAAAGTATCGGTGAAGAAGAGGAAAAAGCGACAGACAAGACTGCACATGCATTAACCTCATGGAACAAAAGGAGAGATCATATCTATCCAGGTCCGGGACCTACTGACATACAGGCAGGCTTTTGGAGGGATTGGCCATACTGGACAAACTGGTTCATAATACACAAGAAAAACTCCTCAACAGTTGCATAGGATAAGCAAAGGTTGCTGCTGTCTGCATCAACTCTGCATTACGCATAATGAGTGAAGCATCATTTCGAGGTGGACGGTCCCTTTACACTTTCATTTTAGAAAACATGTTTGGAATAATTCCAACTTTTAAGATGATCAAATGAATTTACATCTTTTAATTTCATTTAATCTGGCGAAAACAGCCGTTCTCAACGACAGATTAAATAGCTTAGTAACAGTAGGTTGGGCCAGTTTCTTTTTCTACTGCTTTTTTTGGTTTGTTTTTTCTCCCTCCCAATAGGTGTGCCTGTAAATTGCAACACAGTGCAATTAATGCCACGTGTATTACGCAATACAACTGACCCACCCCGACGGCTGCATGGGATTTCAGCAGCCATTCTCACAACACCTCAGTCACAGCAAAGTGAGTTCTCTTTATTGGTGATACTTATATATGTATAATAATGATGATAATAATGATGATGATAATAATAATAATAATAATAATAATAATAATAATAATAATAACAATAACAACACAACTCTACTGCACAACGTGTGAGCGACAAGGTGATGAAATGACAACTCTCAAACCATGACGGAGTCAAAACCACAGTTGGAGCCTCTCCCTGGGACACAGTCTCCACATTGTTTCTGCACAGTGTGTGTGTCTCTCTCTCTCACACTCACACACACACACACACGCATGCGCTGTCAGTTGTTCCACACCAAGTTGATTATGTACCCGTCGGACTCACACGGCTTGACTCACACTTTGTCCTCAGGAGGGGGGAATGTCAAATTGTTGGGGAGTACCTCCGGTCTTTCCTGCCTCCCAGGGGGAAGAAGAAACAAATATGGAACAAATTAGTGTTGGAGAAAAAGAAAAGAGCTGAAGGGGAGAAGTTTAGAGAAGTCCCCGAGTGAAGCGTTTGCGTCATCAGACGTTGTTATGGGAGACAGAGTGAGCAATCCTCTCCCAACCGGCATGTACATAAAGCACCAGGTCGTAGAGAGAGGTTTTTCCTTAAGCAGGCTGGGTGTCCTGTCAGCTTGACAGAAGAAGGTGTGGAAATATCATCCAATTTAACAAAGATGTAGTTTTCACCTCCTTGAGTGAAGCGAAGCCACGCGTCCCAGAACCAAGACGAAGTCTTAAACACTACTTTCAATCTTCGCTTCAAGATTAAAAATGTAATTTTTTTGTAAGATTTATGCACTTTTAGTACAATATCCTATCATTCAGCGTGTATATCAGTTATTATACATATATCATATATTATTAATACATGTATACAACAGCTTGTAGAAAACTTGCACAAACTCTGGTCAAGGCTACTTCATCAACAGAACATTATGACGATGACTTGACCGCTGCGAACACAAACAGCTGTGCAAATGGACTTAAACCTCCACGTCACACCGCGGCTCCCGTTGGGTTCAGCACGTGAGGCGCTGCTGCGATGCTCCACACCCGCATTCGCGGAACACCTCTCGTCCAATTAAAACTGATTGGGGAGAACTAGCTGTTGTGTAATCACGGGTGACACACAGTCACCCCAGTGGGGGTCTCGCTGGTCCTCATCACCTGCCGCCTCCTGCCCACCCACCTCTGTCTCTCTGAGTAATCCCTCTCCTCGTTCCTTCAGAACTCTCTCCGTCCTCTCGGCACTTGAGGGAGCAGTCGGACCATCAGTCTGCTTCCTCTGAATGAGGATACGATCCCTAAAGTGTGAAATGATTGCACAGTAGCAAGTGAGTGTGTCTCCTTGATGGAGACGGCTCTCCATCTGCCCTCACTGAGTCACACACTCCTGACTGGGGCCTTAAAAGCACCCACTGCCTTGTTTATCTTCCATTCAAATGTGAAATTTTGTGCTTTCAAGGTTTTTTCTTTAAAAAAAAAAAAGAAAAGGTACGAGTCCTTAATGACAAACAGTACTTTACACTAAACATGTTTGTCCACTTTGGTGCCTGCTCCATTAATTCAGCTTGACCACATAATTGCACAGATACGACGACAATGGAAGAGCGCTCTGCACAATATTGCCGTGGTTCTTAATAAAACAGGTTAGCATGAAATTGCAAAGTGCACTACCCAAGTAAACAGAAAAATATGGTAAGAGACAGGGGTGGTGCTTGTGATTACAACCCTAATGAAGAGTAGCAGTATGAGGAAGACAACATGGAAAAGGTTCTAAATTACATCTTATGTTTTTTATGCATTTCGACTTCCACAGTCATCTGGAAAAATCTATGGATCAAAGCGTAGTTGGTATATCAGGATATAAGCTGTCGGTTGCTGTCGCCTGTCATCTCCAACCGCTCTTTTTGGGACCATTCGCTGTGAATAAAGGGTCTAAATCCCAGAACCAGATCCCAGTAGACCAGCAGTTTGTAAAACACTCGGTCCAGCCCGTCTGACAACAACAATCTGCTGTCATGTGATTGGCTGATCAGCTATTTATGCAATCAAAGTGTTGCATGAAACCTGATGAAAGTGGTTTTCGAGTTAACATGCTGAGGATTCTACACCCTGCATGTTTCTCTTCAGCGACTGAGACGGAGTCAAGGCAGACGGCTAAGCTGCGGAACATTCGGCTAAAACGTGATTATTCAGGGTCGTGAACAGTGAGGATCCAAGCTGGTGATTCACAACAGATTTGCCAACAGGTGGGTTGCTTGAAAAAAATAATCAACACACTTCAAAAACAGCAACAGCAAAAATATTTGTGAACAGATCTTCATTTGGTCTGCAGAGGCCTGTGTTTGCCCAAGGTCATGCTTGGTATTTACTGAAATCTGTTGGTGAACAGTGCAGCTATCTAACTTTGAAATGCAACAAGTATGCAGGCATTGGGATGCTTTATTGAAAAACCCATAGAAACGTGCCCTTTTTTTCTGTGTCACATTGTTTTCGCGTTGCTTTTTATTCCGCTGGGCTTGTTGGCCCCTTAAAAAAGAGATGAAGAGACTAGATATCAAGAGACAGGATATCTGCAATCTAGAGGCTGATCTCTGCATTTGCTGGGTTTTTTTGTTGTTGTTGTTTTCGTGGTTTGTAAGTGCAACATGTGCCTACATATGTCACTGGAATATTCTGATAACTGTCATTCAATATCATTCAATACTGAGCATAGGTCACAGCCAAGAAAGAGGCAATTTCATTTTAGGACCAAAAGTTGAGAGGGCGGAACATACCAAACTACGTACGAAACGTACGAAACTAACCCTATCTTTAATTGCTCAGGAATTGCGATGTCGTTTTCGTGCAGCGTTTAATTTTGAGACTGACCCGATCTGAAAGCAGCGGAACGGATCTTTCCCCACTAGCCTAGAAAACAGACAGTGAGGCTCTCTCATGAAAGCTTTGAAACTGTATTGTGACTATTATTTGTTGCCATGAAACGTACTGCAGTCTCAGTCTCAGCCTGAGCTGATATGAATCAAGCAGCTACATGAATACACGCGTTCAGCCTATGAAGTCAACCGCAATCAGAAAGCTCAACCCTGCGCCACTTGAAGTGCGACCAATGCAAGGAGGCACTTTGGATCTCCATGTGCACGAGAAGCGACCTGGCCGGCATGACCAAGACGAGAAGGCAATGGGTGAACACAGGGTTGGACAATAGTTTACTCTTTAAGCTCCTCTGTAAATTCAGCCCTGAGGCTTTGACTGTGCAAACAGTGCCGAAGCCCCTCGTCACCATGGAGATCTGTGCCGTCCCGATCGCACCGGTTGCACTTAAACGGACCTGATGGTCTGACGGGCAGCGGAATGGCTCGTGCTAAATAAGAAACCTTAGACAAACTCAGAGAGCAAGCTCTGATCATCCAGCCCGTTCTGTCCAGTTGGATGACGGTAGCCAGTCTTACTCTGAGTCGTGTGAACGCCGCAACATCGAATAAATACCCCCACTGGGGGGCGCTATTCTCTTCCTTGTTCCTGCATTTGTAGCAGTTTGAAAAACATACTTCAGCTTATGGCCTCTTCACTCACGAGCCTCGTGCGTCTACTTGCTACTTTCTGGCATTGTTGTGTGACGTTGAGCGTGTCGAAGAGCGCAAGTGTGGTTCGTCATCAATCTGCATCGCTAAAGAGCCAACGAAAATAATGTAAGACAACACTAAAGTTAGAGGAATTAAATTCCCCCGATGGGAGTGAAGATTTTTGCTGGTAGAAAACGACAAGAGAGCAACACGTTTGTTCACCCACGTCACAACGCAACCAAAAGCGCACGTCAGTGCCGCCTTATTCAAAATACAGCGATCAACACGGAAATGGGATTATCTCTGGAGCTGCTGTGCATGTAAACATTGTCATGGAGCTTGTTGCTCCGAACTAATCACATTGTGGCATGCGTTCACATTTTCACAACAAGGTGTTCTGAGTTGAATGGGAATTAGAGGGCAAGGGTCTAAACAGTCATCGATATTTCTTACTTTCTTCACGCTAGCAAGGCTATAGACTTTGAAATCATCTTTTCTCGAGTGGGTTTTATATTTCCTCTTTTAACGAGTTAATAGAGGAGCCATGTCACATAAACAATCAACCTCCAGCACACAAACCCTTGACTTTTCCCTTCTGGAAAGACGCACGCAGAGCTGAAACCTGTCGCCGGCGCCTTATTGAAATGCAATGAGCTCATGTGGAAGTGGAGGAACAACAGTGAGGCAGAAATAGCAGCTAATAGTCTCTTCATCATGACAGCACAAAAAGTTCAAGGTTATCTGGAAGGGCGGTTGTATAAGGGCAACACAATAGACTGAAACACAAGGGGAAGCTTGTGTTTGCCTATAGTCAAAACACTGAGGTGTCACATGTCCACCAGCTGAGTGGCTGTTGCTGTTTTTCAGAGGTTTCCCTCCCTATGGCATGAGGTATTACTCACCAGCGGGTCTCTGGCAGAGTGAAGTTTGCCCTACACCTGGAATCCTGGACATTAGTGTCTGCGGAGTGGGAATTGACATGTTGTAGTTTCCCAGACGCGGAGCTTTATGTGGCGCGCAGTGTCTCTGGGAGTGAGGGCCTATTTCTGATGCACGGTGTCGGAATACGCTCGGCTCGCTCGCTCGAGACGCCATGCACAGGCTGTGTGTGTGTGTGTGTGTGTGTGTGTGTGTGTGTGTGTGTGTGTGTGTGTGTGTGTGTGTGTGTGTGTGTGTGTGTGTGAACTAAACTTAATCCACAGTTTGATTTCATTGGACAGAGGCCACATCAGTTTCTATGCACACGAACATGGGCTGGATATTCATAGCTAGCTGAGGAGACAAAGGGATTTCCCAGTTAAAACATCAAGGTGCCGACGTCCACCTCAAACTTTCCCCTCTTTCTCACGGGTGTGTGTGTGTGTGTGTGTGTGTGTGTGTGTGTGTGTAATGAAAGATATTTGATCCCATAATTCCTCTGACGCACTCTAGCCAGGGGCTGCCTCATAATTTGCACCTCTGAGAACAGCACTGACCACTGACACACTTTTAGGTGTAACAGTCAGCTTTTTTTGGCATTGGAAGGCATAAAACCATTGATTTAATTTTTTAACAAGCAACAGCCGCAAGGACTAGAATAGCAGTGTTGTTGTCGTGACACAGACATGTTGATGGCTGGAACTCAATGCCGCTTCTGTAGATATTAAAGTTGAACATTGAAGTTTATTGGCACTGACTTACCCTTTACAAGTGGTAGTTTAACTGCTCCTTTCTTGCTCTCTTAAGCAAGAAAGTTGTGCTGCAGGTGAATATATACTGAAGGAAAATGACATTAATTATAGGGATCTGTCAGTCAGTCAGTCATTTTATTTTATTTTATTGGCGTAATAACCTTATTACTTTTGACAAAAGTTGGTTATAATCATAAAATTGGCATATTCACCAGTAATTGTTTGACAATAAATCAGTTTTCATTGTATGACTGCACAGCAACCATCAACGTATGTTTTGATATTAACAGTTTAATTTAGTGCTGTGAAATTAGAACTTTGTGTAATTATCTTTGTTGACATGTAGAAATGTAAAATGTAAAATCCTACTAAGATTTACAGTTGTCATCATTAAATATAAAAGAATAAGGGTTTTTATAAGATTATTCCTCCATAATGAAAATACTCTGTACTCCTAAATGGACACCACTCAGCAGTTGAGTTGTAATCCACCAAAGTCTTAACACAGAGGCCCCCCAACAACAGTCCTATGCTTGTATACATGGCTTAGATACGGCTGTAAATGTATTATTGTGGCCCGGCCACAGTTACAGAATTAGTGGGTTCTCGGGGGCGGGGCTATATTTAAACTGCCGGTAAGTTGTCTAAATTTTGCTGACCGCTGCAAAGCGGTTCTGTGACACCCGAACCTTCGATAAGCTGTGGCGTGTTCAACCCTCGGCCTTCCAAACACCTGCTGGTTATGCAATGCTTACCGGATTGGAAAATTAAAATGTTCCGCTTGCCAATGATGAACCTGTGTTTGAAAGATATATACTCTACATGTGTACATACACATTTTCCTCTTTTCTTTGTAAACATTCTAACAGGGTATATGCATATTTCAAATGGCATAAAATGTATTGTATGCATAGAAGAATAATCTTTGGTCTTTTGACCCCAAGCCAAGGCTTCATGAATCAGGGAAGTGACTTGATCAAAGTGATGCTTTTGATTTGGCGCACACACAGGAGGTTCTGTAGAGACATGTGCAGGAGGAGGAGGATACTATGAAGGAGGAAGTAGAGAGCTTGGGTTAGGGCTGGAGGTGGGGCGGGGGTTGGGTTAGGGTTTCGGGGTTCCTCAACTGTATTCGGGTGAGATTGCCTACGTTTCCAGGTAAATTATTCTTCCTCAGGCATACGGCAATATAGTGACAAGTACAACCAGTTGTGGAGCAAGCTTACCGAATCAGTCTAGTCAGTGTGGCGGTGTTGCCAGAATGATCAGAGATTTTTTCTCTCTCTTACTCAGCGTATTTGGACAAACATGCATTGCATGATGGGAAATGGAGTGCTGAGGCTGCTCACTGTATAAGGGTGCCTCAAAATGGCGGAGTAAAGAATGTTAGAGCTCCCTCTGGTGGATAAAACTAACTATACACTGACACTAGAAATCACAGCAAGCCCAAAATTGTGGAATAATACAAACTAAAATATTGAAAAAATGAACATATGAACAATTGTTGTGGCTCCCAAGAATTTAAGAAAATTATATATTATTATTTCTAATTTTAATTAAAACTAAAGTTTAAGTCCAGGTGAGTTTAGCAAGTTATTGATTAAGATTAATGTTAAGTTTAGGTAAATAAAACCAGAAGGTTAAGGTTAGGAACAGGATATAGTGATGTTTAAATCAATTGAATTATCAAAGTCAAAATTAAAGTGATGGTTCTGTTAAAGCAAGAGTTCAGGTTAGAATAGGATGATGATTGTGTGAAAAGAAGTCCACAGGGAGGTGCAGAAGGCAGTGAACGCAGCACAAAGCCTCCACCGCAGATGGAGCGAGCTGCTGCTGGAAGGGGGCGGAGCCTCCAAAGAGGAAGTGGACTGGACGACCAATGAGCTGCAGAACAGCCTGCGCTCCATCGAGTGGGACCTGGAGGACCTGGACGAGACCATCAATATCCTGCACTGGGGTCACAGCAGGGGTCGCACTGAGGTCACAGCAGGGGTCACTGCAGGGGTCACAGAACAAGATCAACAAGTCAAAACATGATTTCAGGGTTATGTGGACTCTGTGTGTGTGTGTGTGTCACAGACAGGCGTCAGTGGTGTGCGATCGGAGTGCTGCTGCTCGTCCTCCTGGTGGTCGTCCTGCTCTTCATCATCCTCTGATCCTGCTGGACGGCTGCTGCGCCTGCAGCTCCACCGTGCATAAGCACGACATTGTGAGCGGTCGCCGTTCAGGAAATGTGACTTGACTTAATTTGCATATTCTGGGGGCGGTCCGGGTCACCTGACTGGCCGTCCAATTGGTTGCCATTGATTAGAATAAAGTTTGGTCATTGGTCGCTTTGGGGGAATTCTGCGTGGTACTTGTGTAAGGACCGCCCCCCCTTCCTATGAGTACTCTGCAGGTGACCCCCATTGTCACTTGCAGAGCTGCCACGACGAAGGTAAGTCACGTGCACTGTCTGGGTGAGTCACGTGCACTGTGAGGGGCAATGTCCAAGATAGTGACACGCGCCTCTTGAGGAAAATGGTCAATATTATGGATTAAAGTAGCAATTCCGGAAGCTCCACCTACCAGGGTAAACAGTCTCACTCATCCGGATCTTTCCCTGCACCTAGACCAAGAAGAACTTCCCGCAGTGCCACGGCCGGTACATCTCCCTCTCCCGCCACCTCTGGGACGTCCACGGCCTGGAGGTGCGGGAGAGGAGGCTCTGCATCAGCAGAAAGAGTCTCAGGTTTCTGGGGAGACTCAGGTGTCCCATGGCGGACTGCTCTTCACGGAAGAAGTGCGTCCGCCTGGACAAGCATCTGGTGTCCTGGCACGGGGAGAAGCCACTAAGAAAAAACTTTACCCGAGACTTTTATGCGAACCTCAGCTACACTGCACGCCATGCTGAAGTCAGCTCCCCCTCCCCCACGGACGTGGCAGGACATGGCGGCTTGCCTGACGTCGGTCAGGCTGGAGCTGAACAGCCTGGTGGCTGTGGTGGAAGCTTTGGCGTCGACGGCCAGGCAGCTGGCTTGTCGAGAGGCCCGGCGCAGTCCCCCTCAACCCAAGGCCAAGGAGATGCTGAGGTCCATATCCATCTCCTCCACCTCCTCTGCCGCAACGCGGAGGTCCCCCTCCCCGACCAGGAAGCCTCCTGCCCCAAAGAATCCATCTCCTTTCTGTTTTTCTCCTCTCCAAGTCCGTCCAGAACCGGGTTGTTTTGGATCACCGCCACCCAGACTAATGTCCATCCATGCAGAATGAAGTGAGAGACCAATGGTGTGTGTGTGTGCCTCTTTTCTGGTTAGAATGTTATTGGCGAGACAAAAAATGACATAAAGACCAGAATGTGGCAACATAAATAATGTTGTTTTTTTTTCACATTTTGAACAAAAAATCACAACTATGCAGTTTGTTGTTTTGGGGGAGAATGTCCTCTCAATGTGGAGTCAAGGTGTTGTTCTTTTGGTTGCGGATGTAATCAATATTACAGGAGTAATCTGGACAACGTTCTGTTCCATTTAGTGGAAGTGATGATAGTTTTGATAGTGGTAGTTTTAAATCAGACAGATTCTTGTTTTTTCTGTACGCTGGGATGATTTTGTGATTTGGGAATGGGATTGTTGAGTAAATTGTTCACAGTTGCTTTTGATCATGTGGTTGACATGTTTGTTGTACGATGAAAATGTTGTAATGAGTGGGATTATTATTTTTTTGTCATCCCTCTCTCTTCGATGTTTGAAGCTTTTCAGACACGTCCTGAGAAAGGATCTGGAATAGCTCCGCCCCCTCAGGGGCGTGGACAGGATGTTGACCGCCTCCCAGAAATCTTTTTTTCTTTTGGGAACAAATTCTGTGGAATGTGAGTAGTTGTGATTTGATGAGGCCTTGGTGTGCCGTGTGTGTCGTGGATGACAGCTCGTACACTTTGACGTCCAGTGTGTGTCAGTAGTGTGCGACGATCCTGTGTAGATTGTCGTGTCCAGGAAGTCTATGGCGTTGTCATCGATGGTGTGTTTTAATTTTATGGACGGATCAAATAAATTTAGGGTCTTCAAGAAAAGTTGGAGGTCCCCTTTTGGATGGGTCCATATGCCCCAGATATCATCAAGGTATCTGAGGTAGCGTAGTGGTTTCTTGGGGCAAAGGTTAAGGGCAGGGGTGTCCAAAGTTTTTTCACTGAGGGCCACATACATCAATATATAGGAGGGGTGGGGCCACTTACTAGAAATGAGCTATATAGCCTTAACTTTAGTGCATTAAAGTTAGAAAAATCAATTAAAAGCGGTCAAATATGTTGTATTGTTGAATATAATTAAAGACAAAACTGCCTCCATCACAGCTTTCCATAAATGGATCTTTATTGATTGATTCAGAAAAACTTTGCTCAGAACAGCAGCCTCACATTCACACACAGACAGAAGATTTAAAGCACAGGGACGTGGACATGGGACGGGTAAATTTCAAGCTCGTTATTTAAGTTATTATTAATAATAATAATAATAACAATAATAATAATACAAATAATAATAATAAAAAACAATAACAATAACAATAATAATAATAAAAATAAATAAGATAAATAAATAAATACGTTTTTAGGCTTAGCAACACAGCTATTAACGTTGGTTTGAAACGGTTGTCAACATTAACAGACTGAACTGGACTTGATAACAGGGGCGCTGCATTATTCTGCTGAGTATCAGCTGCTCTGGGTGTGTAAACCGGGCCCTCCGGCTGCGGTGCTGATCCGACACCACTCGTGCAAAGATCCGGACAAATGTCACTCCATCAAGGAGCAAATCTGCATCAGATGAGATCAGCTGACTTTGCGTGTGCAGTGTCTACGCTGTGCACTCTGGTGTGCAAAAGCAGGGCAGTGACAGAATTGATGCGCATTATTGATATTTGTCGCGTGTGTACCTGCACATGCATGCTTATTAACACACGGGTACTATGGAATACATTTTCTGCTCACCTAAAGTGGGAACGGCATTGCACTCAGTGGGAGTAGCTCCCCCTGGTGTTAAAACTAAGAAGTGCAATACACTCAGGCAAAGGTTGAAGTGCGGGCCATATTCTATTTATAACATTTCTTGCGGGTCAATTAATTAATTTGGCCGTAGTTTGGACACCCCTGGTTAAGGGCATCTTTTTCCCCACTGCGGTCTTTTAATCTGTAAATAGAATCTGGAATCCAAAACAAAATCGTTTCTTGTTAAATTAATTTTGAGTCGGTCGAAAATTTCCAAGTCGGGCCTGTTTTGGTCCGGGTACTTATTGAATATTCTTTCAATTGCTTTTAATTCCGATTGTGTGTTAATGTTTGTATACAGATTGTCAACATCCATTGTAAAGAAAAAATGAATTTGGGGGAATTTTAAGTTTTTTAATCAATCGAACCAAATATTGAGCATCCTTTAGGTAGGTGGATGTTTGTTGGGTTCCAGTAGAACTCAATGAATTCTGCAGTCTGGTGAGTTTCGCTACTGCAGTCCGATACAATTGGATGACCCGGTGTTGTTTGAAATGGCGGGTTCCATTTATCGGGTTCCTTGTGGATTTTGGGTGAGATATAAAATCTTTGTTCTCTGATGTTTCCGTCCCCCTCCAGAAAGCTTTTCTGTTTTTTGTGAATGATTTTTTTGTCCTGTAATCTTTTCATTTTTCTTTTTACCATCGGAATGGTTTCCGGATAAATTGGAGAATCCAATTTTTTTTTGTATTTATTGTCATTGAGTTGCTTGAGTGCTTCTGTAATGTATTGTTGTCTGGATGAAATCACTACTGAGCTAACCCTAACCTAACCCAACCCTAACCCTGCTGAGCTAACCCTAACCCTACCCTAGCCCTCATCATCAGCTTTTATTACAATTGTTTTGTTATGAATAAACTCTTTGAGTGCTTTGACCTCGTTTTTAGATCAGTTTGCTTTCTCCGGGGGAATTTTAAAATCACCAAGCTCCTCCTCTTCACTGGTCCCTCCAATGAGGCTGTCTTCTCCGGCGGCCGTAGCGCACCTCGGCCCATCTACCGTCATTCATCGTGCCTGTGCACTTATTTTAAAACTAGAAAGAAAATGATCCCTCAAAAAGTAGAAAGACAAGGACAAATTCGTCTGAAAAAACAACTCTTATTTGTGAATAAACAATGTAAATAACAATTACAAACAATGCAAATTGTGCAATATGAAAAAAACAAACAAAATAAACAAACAAAAAAAAGGTGTGCCCTTGCGACGTCTAGCTGCTAGGCTAATACTAGCTAGCTTGTAGCTCAATGAGTGGTATATGTTCAGTGGAGATGTTGTCCGTCCATAGCTCCAAAAAGAAATGAGCTCTCCAAAACTGGAGCTCCTATTTATACCCCATCACTCTTTTTCTAATTTTCGGTAATTTTAAAAAAGGTTTTTGCTTTTTTAACAGAAAAATGAAATATATGCAAATTATACCTTTTTACACTCGTATCATCATGAATAATATGAATAAATATATATATAATTTTTAAATATTTTAAAATTTTTATAATTTTTTTTTTTTTAGGGTTAGGATTAGGGTTAGGTTTTCGGGGTTCCTCAAGTACTAGAAGCCCCAAATTTGGTGTGGGCGCTTCTTGGGGGCTCCTGTTGAAAAAGCAAGTGGCCCCATGTCTCTAGGACAAAGTTGAAATTTCACCCCATAGACTTGCATTGAAATAAGGCTGAAGCTAGGGTTAGTGAAAGGTTCCAGTCCCTCTGTGAGGAAGGTGGAGAGTGCACGAGCCATCACAGTCTCATGGTGTCGCTCTCCAACGTACGGAGGGTGAAGTCCACTCCTCCAACCACCGAAGGGGTGATGACGCAATTGGTTCCTGATACAAGCAGTACTTCTGTTGTCATTGAAAAAAGTCATTTTTTTGAAAAATACAGCCAAGGTTCACGGAGTCCAAAATCCAGTTTTCAAGAAAATTGTTTATTTTTCAAGAAGTTCTTTTATGACCAGAATTTTTTCTTCTTTTTTTCTCCACAGCAAACAAGGTTCCAATGCTCAATCAGCATGCAAAAAACAGAAGGGTGCCACGTTGCGACGTTTCGAAGGTAAAAAACTTCTTCTTCAGGCAAAGGCAAACATTGAAATAAGCAGAATAAATTTTGCAGGGAACAAGAGCTTGCCAATTCGGCATTGTTAGCGTGAGGACAAGGTAGCCATACTGAATTGTGGGAAATGTTACACAGCTTATATGCAGGTTTTCACAGCTGGTGGTAATCAAATATTTAGGTCAATGCCTAATGGGAAAAACTAAGCTGGGCCAGTGGGGTGTGGTCTCCCTCTACAGGGCCTGCTCCGCATGGCTGTAATGTTGTGAGAGGGCTCCCTCTCGCGGACCGGAAAAGGTAAGTATACATGACATTAAACTTTGTAAAAAGGATTAAAAAACAACCATAAATGGGATTTAAAAACACAGCAAACCAGAAAAAAATATATACAGGTTGTGGCTCCTAAAGAAAATGATTATTGCAAAGTAAGATTAAAAAAATGATTTTTCTAATCAGGCACGACGTCAGGGACAGTCCCAGCCTTTCTGTTTAGGAGAGGGCCAAAATTTAGTCTTAGAAAGGTAGATTTAGGATTAGGCGTATAAGTCAAACTTAAGTTTAGACGTGCTGAAAAAGTGGTTAAGATTAGGGTAAGGTTAAGTATGGGTTTAAAAATAAAGGTCCTTGCTAAGGACGCCACAACAAGAAGGAGAAGAACGGACTGTAAAACCCAGAGCTGTCATGGGCATCGGAGGCTGTAAGTAACAACAAACAGGAAATGGGTTAGGGTTAGGGTTCCTCAAGTACTCGAAGCCCCAAATTTGGTGTGGGCGCTTCTTGGGGGCTCCTGATGAAAAAGCAAGTGGCCCCATGTCTCTAGGACAAAGTTGAAATTTCACCCCATAGACTTACATTGAATTAGGGTTGACGATAAGGCTGAAGCTAGGGTTAGGGTTAGGGTTAGGGTTTCAGGGTTCCTCACGCGCTAGAAGTCACAAATTTGGACAATGAGTAATCTAAACAAATGATTCTTCAACTAATTTCCTCATAGAACATCGTATCACCATCAAATCAAGAAGATCAAATTATATAGTCAATTTAACATACATGTGCCTGTATAACTGAACAGTTTATTGTCATGTGTTTATCATCAACAGAGGGTGACACGGAGAATGGCTGTATCAACACAGTGACTTATTAACCTTCATAGTCACCAAGCTCACAAGCTGGTTAGCTCAGTAGGTTAAACCTCTGATTGTGGTGTAAGAGCTGTGTGTTCAAATCCCAGTTGGAACCAGATGACAGATATTTTAGGGTAGAGGCAGAGATCCATGTTCAAGTTCATTGGCCCAATAATGAAGGATGAATGTGCCAGTGGATGAACTTCAAGAGTCAGCAGATAGCTCAGGGTGTAAGAGCGCTGACATATTAATCCTGTGGTTGGAGGTTCGAGTCCAACAACTGGCAGAGTTCCATTTTAAAGTCCAATGGCCCAGAAAAATTAGTTTTCCATTAGAAGTGTCTCAAGAGTTTTCACGCACCTCAGCATGGAAGAAAAATGTCTGTGAATACTGCAGAGGATGGTTGAATTCTGATGACGAGCAGAGTTGCACCTCTTGAATTGAAAACATCAGTCAGTCTTTCATGGGTCTTGAACTAGCAACCTTGGGACTTGCAGCTCTTTGTCTAATGCACTGAGCTATTTAGCCACTCTAGAAGTCCTCCTGTTGGCCCATTCATACTTTGGAAGTCTTGGGTTGAATTATTGAAGTCGATATTGAAGTCCTGCGATGAACTGGCGACTTGTCCAGGGTGTCCCCTGCCTTCGCCCTAAGACGGCTGGGATAGGCTCCAGCAGACCCCCGTGACCCTGACCTCGGGACTAAGCGGGTATGGAAAATGGATGGATGGATGGATATTGAAGTCATTTTTTAATCCTTTTGTCCCAGAAAAAAAAAAACACAATTTAATATGCAATTTTTCAGATTTTTGGACATGTTGACAGTTTGCTTTACAACATCCCATCTCATCCTAAATTATGACTGGACGGTCAATTTGGTGAATTACAGCTGATTGAAGTTTTTTTTTTAAATCTTTTGTCCTGATGAAAAACATACAAACAGAACTTTCTGTCCTCTTGAGATGATGTTTCATTTTTTTCCCCGTCCCTCTCACTTTGACTTCAGAAGAAAGAAACTTCTCATGGTGGACACCAGGATTGGAACCCTGCTCTCACACACCAGAGTCTGCAGTCTAACCCACTGAGCCAACCTGCTGAGCAGCTTCCTGAGGACTGTGGATGATGCCAGGATGTGACATTGGTGGCCTCTTGAATAAAGTGCAGCTGCAGGAGAAATAAACAGTTGTCACTTTGTACAAGTGAAACACAAAACTTCAGCTTCAGCTCCACTTGTTATGTCCAATTTTGACCAGAAAATTCTCCTCACTCTTTTAAAATTGAATTCAAATAGAGTTTTGAAAAGAAGGAAAGACACTTACTTGTTTGCTGCTTCCTGTTGATCTCAGTTGAAGGAAATTCCAAATGCTTGAAGATTGAAATGCTCGGAAATTCGACGGACGCAACGCAACGCAAGTTTTGGTTGTTTCAGGTTTTGTTTTGGTTTTTGGTTTGATTTTGTTTGTTTTAGGTTGTTTTGGGTTTAGACACACACACAGACACACACACCAGTGTTGTACCTCTGGTCCACGCTGGATTTCGATCCTTTGACCTCAGAGTTGGGAGTCAGCGTTGCTCCCCACAAGACCGTCTTCAGCGCTGAGGAGTAGAGAACCAGAAAGGCCTCAGTGCTTCACCTGACACACACACACACACACACACACACACACACACACACACTGACAAGCACACACTGACAAACATGGAGCAGCTACAGAGATACACAACAAAGGACAATGAGTAACCAAAACAAATGATTCTTCAAATCATTTCCTCATAGAACATCATATCACCATCAAATCAAGAATATCAAATGATATAGTCAATGTAACATACATGTGACTGTATAATTGAACAGTTTATAGTCGTGTGTTTATCATCAACAGAGGGTGACATGGAGGCTAGCTGTATCAACACAGTGACTTATTAACCTTCATAGTCACCAAGCTCACAAGCTGGTTAGCTCAGTACGTTAAACCTCTGACTGTGGTGTAGGAGATGTGGGTTCAAATCCCAGTTGGAACCAAATGACAGATATTTTAGGGTAGAGGCAGAGATCCATGTTCAAGTTCATTGGCCCAATAATGAAGGATGAATGTGCCAGTGGATGAACTTCAAGAGTCAGCAGATAGCTCAGGGTGTAAGAGCGCTGATGTATTAATCCTGTGGTTGGAGGTTCGAAGCCATCTACTGGCAGAGTTCCGTTTTAAAGTCCAATGAGGCAGAAAGATTAGTTTTCCATTAGAAGTCTCTCAAGAGTGTTCACGCACCTCAGCATGGAAGAAAAATGTCTCTGAATACTGCAGAGGATGTCCCATAAAAAGGCCCAAAATGATTTCCCGTGAAATATGTCAACTGATTGTGATAGTAGAGCTCCCATGCTTTACGATGATACCTCACAAGTCCATTTCTACTGTATAGTTTTGGAAATAATCCACGTGAAAAAATGAAAAATACCGTGATGTCAATGGCAAAGTTGTCAACTTTGAAGTTCCCCAAATTAGGGTTAGGGGTAAGCTTAAGGCTGAAATTAGGGTTAGGGTTTCGGGGTTCCTCACGTGATAGAAGCCCCAAATTTGGCGATCCTGATGACACATCAAGTGGCCCCACGTTTCTGGGACAAAGTTGACTTTTGACCCACATAGACTTGTATGGCATTAGGGTTCGCGTTAAGAATGAAGTTAAGGTTAGGGTTAGGGTTAGGGTTCCTCAAGTACTAGAAGCCCCAAATTTGCTGTGGGCGCTTCTTGGGGGCTCCTGATGAAAGAGCAAGTGGCCCCATGTCTCTAGGACAAAGTTGAAATTTCACCCCATAGACTTGCATTGAAATAAGGCTGAAGCTAGGGTTAGGGTTAGGGTTAAGATTAGGGTTAGGGTTAGGGTTCCTCAAGTACTAGAAGCCCCAAATTTGCTGTGGGCGCTTCTTGGGGGCTCCTGATGAAAGAGCAAGTGGCCCCATGTCTCTAGGACAAAGTTGAAATTTCACCCCATAGACTTGCATTGAAATAAGGCTGAAGCTAGGGTTAGGGTTAGGGTTAGGATTCCTCAAGTACTAGAAGCCCCAAATTTGCTGTGGGCGCTTCTTGGGGGCTCCTGATGAAAGAGCAAGTGGCCCCATGTCTCTAGGACAAAGTTGAAATTTCACCCCATAGACTTGCATTGAAATAAGGCTGAAACTAGGGTTAGGGTTAGGGTTAGGGTTAAGCTTAGGGTTAGGATTCCTCAAGTACTAGAAGCCCCAAATTTGCTGTGGGCGCTTCTTGGGGGCTCCTGATGAAAGAGCAAGTGGCCCCATGTCTCTAGGACAAAGTTGAAATTTCACCCCATAGACTTGAATTGAAATAAGGCTGAAGCTAGGGTTAGGGTTAGGGTTAGGGTTAAGATTAGGGTTAGGGTTCCTCAAGTACTAGAAGCCCCAAATTTGCTGTGGGCGCTTCTTGGGGGCTCCTGATGAAAGAGCAAGTGGCCCCATGTCTCTAGGACAAAGTTGAAATTTCACCCCATAGACTTGCATTGAAATAAGGCTGAAGCTAGGGTTAGGGTTAGGGTTAGGATTCCTCAAGTACTAGAAGCCCCAAATTTGCTGTGGGCGCTTCTTGGGGGCTCCTGATGAAAGAGCAAGTGGCCCCATGTCTCTAGGACAAAGTTGAAATTTCACCCCATAGACTTGCATTGAAATAAGGCTGAAGCTAGGGTTAGGGTTAGGGTTAGGGTTAAGATTAGGGTTAGGGTTCCTCAAGTACTAGAAGCCCCAAATTTGCTGTGGGGGCTTCTTGGGGGCTCCTGATGAAAGAGCAAGTGGTCCCATGTCTCTAGGACAAAGTTGAGATTTCACCCCATAGACTTGCATTGAAATAAGGCTGAAGCTAGGGTTAGGGTTAGGGTTAGGGTTAAGATTAGGGTTAGGGTTCCTCAAGTACTAGAAGCCCCAAATTTGCTGTGGGCGCTTCTTGGGGGCTCCTGATGAAAGAGCAAGTGGCCCCATGTCTCTAGGACAAAGTTGAAATTTCACCCCATAGACTTGCATTGAAATAAGGCTGAAGCTAGAGTTAGGGTTAGGGTTAGGATTCCTCAAGTACTAGAAGCCCCAAATTTGCTGTGGGCGCTTCTTGGGGGCTCCTGATGAAAGAGCAAGTGGCCCCATGTCTCTAGGACAAAGTTGAAATTTCACCCCATAGACTTGCATTGAAATAAGGCTGAAGCTAGGGTTAGGGTTAGGGTTAGGGTTAGGATTCCTCAAGTACTAGAAGCCCCAAATTTGCTGTGGGCGCTTCTTGGGGGCTCCTGATGAAAGAGCAAGTGGCCCCATGTCTCTAGGACAAAGTTGAAATTTCACCCCATAGACTTGCATTGAAATAAGGCTGAAGCTAGGGTTAGGGTTAGGGTTAGGGTTAAGATTAGGGTTAGGGTTCCTCAAGTACTAGAAGCCCCAAATTTGCTGTGGGCGCTTCTTGGGGGCTCCTGATGAAAGAGCAAGTGGCCCCATGTCTCTAGGACAAAGTTGAAATTTCACCCCATAGACTTGCATTGAAATAAGGCTGAAGCTAGGGTTAGGGTTAGGGTTAGGGTTAAGATTAGGGTTAGGGTTCCTCAAGTACTAGAAGCCCCAAATTTGCTGTGGGGGCTTCTTGGGAGCTCCTGATGAAAGAGCAAGTGGTCCCATGTCTCTAGGAAAAAGTTGAGATTTCACCCCATAGACTTGCATTGAAATAAGGCTGAAGCTAGGGTTAGGGTTAGGGTTAGGGTTAAGATTAGGGTTAGGGTTCCTCAAGTACTAGAAGCCCCAAATTTGCTGTGGGCGCTTCTTGGGGGCTCCTGATGAAAGAGCAAGTGGCCCCATGTCTCTAGGACAAAGTTGAAATTTCACCCCATAGACTTGCATTGAAATAAGGCTGAAGCTAGGGTTAGGGTTAGGGTTAGGATTCCTCAAGTACTAGAAGCCCCAAATTTGCTGTGGGCGCTTCTTGGGGGCTCCTGATGAAAGAGCAAGTGGCCCCATGTCTCTAGGACAAAGTTGAAATTTCACCCCATAGACTTGCATTGAAATAAGGCTGAAGCTAGGGTTAGGGTTAGGGTTAGGGTTAAGATTAGGGTTAGGGTTCCTCAAGTACTAGAAGCCCCAAATTTGCTGTGGGCGCTTCTTGGGGGCTCCTGATGAAAGAGCAAGTGGCCCCATGTCTCTAGGACAAAGTTGAAATTTCACCCCATAGACTTGCATTGAAATAAGGCTGAAGCTAGGGTTAGGGTTAGGGTTAGGGTTAAGATTAGGGTTAGGGTTCCTCAAGTACTAGAAGCCCCAAATTTGCTGTGGGCGCTTCTTGGGGGCTCCTGATGAAAGAGCAAGTGGCCCCATGTCTCTAGGACAAAGTTGAAATTTCACCCCATAGACTTGCATTGAAATAAGGCTGAAGCTAGGGTTAGGGTTAGGGTTAGGGTTAAGATTAGGGTTAGGGTTCCTCAAGTACTAGAAGCCCCAAATTTGCTGTGGGCGCTTCTTGGGGGCTCCTGATGAAAGAGCAAGTGGCCCCATGTCTCTAGGACAAAGTTGAAATTTCACCCCATAGACTTGCATTGAAATAAGGCTGAAGCTAGGGTTAGGGTTAGGGTTAGGGTTAAGATTAGGGTTAGGGTTCCTCAAGTACTAGAAGCCCCAAATTTGCTGTGGGCGCTTCTTGGGGGCTCCTGATGAAAGAGCAAGTGGCCCCATGTCTCTAGGACAAAGTTGAAATTTCACCCCATAGACTTGCATTGAAATAAGGCTGAAGCTAGGGTTAGGGTTAGGGTTAGGGTTAGGGTTAAGATTAGGGTTAGGGTTCCTCAAGTACTAGAAGCCCCAAATTTGCTGTGGGGGCTTCTTGGGAGCTCCTGATGAAAGAGCAAGTGGTCCCATGTCTCTAGGACAAAGTTGAGATTTCACCCCATAGACTTGCATTGAAATAAGGCTGAAGCTAGGGTTAGGGTTAGGGTTAGGGTTAAGATTAGGGTTAGGGTTCCTCAAGTACTAGAAGCCCCAAATTTGCTGTGGGCGCTTCTTGGGGGCTCCTGATGAAAGAGCAAGTGGCCCCATGTCTCTAGGACAAAGTTGAAATTTCACCCCATAGACTTGCATTGAAATAAGGCTGAAGCTAGGGTTAGGGTTAGGGTTAGGATTCCTCAAGTACTAGAAGCCCCAAATTTGCTGTGGGCGCTTCTTGGGGGCTCCTGATGAAAGAGCAAGTGGCCCCATGTCTCTAGGACAAAGTTGAAATTTCACCCCATAGACTTGCATTGAAATAAGGCTGAAGCTAGGGTTAGGGTTAGGGTTAGGATTCCTCAAGTACTAGAAGCCCCAAATTTGCTGTGGGCGCTTCTTGGGGGCTCCTGATGAAAGAGCAAGTGGCCCCATGTCTCTAGGACAAAGTTGAAATTTCACCCCATAGACTTGCATTGAAATAAGGCTGAAGCTAGGGTTAGGGTTAGGGTTAGGGTTAAGATTAGGGTTAGGGTTCCTCAAGTACTAGAAGCCCCAAATTTGCTGTGGGGGCTTCTTGGGAGGTCCTGATGAAAGAGCAAGTGGTCCCATGTCTCTAGGAAAAAGTTGAGATTTCACCCCATAGACTTGCATTGAAATAAGGCTGAAGCTAGGGTTAGGGTTAGGGTTAGGATTCCTCAAGTACTAGAAGCCCCAAATTTGCTGTGGGCGCTTCTTGGGGGCTCCTGATGAAAGAGCAAGTGGCCCCATGTCTCTAGGACAAAGTTGAAATTTCACCCCATAGACTTGCATTGAAATAAGGCTGAAGCTAGGGTTAGGGTTAGGGTTAGGGTTAAGATTAGGGTTAGGGTTCCTCAAGTACTAGAAGCCCCAAATTTGCTGTGGGCGCTTCTTGGGGGCTCCTGATGAAAGAGCAAGTGGCCCCATGTCTCTAGGACAAAGTTGAAATTTCACCCCATAGACTTGCATTGAAATAAGGCTGAAGCTAGGGTTAGGGTTAGGGTTAGGGTTAAGATTAGGGTTAGGGTTCCTCAAGTACTAGAAGCCCCAAATTTGCTGTGGGGGCTTCTTGGGAGCTCCTGATGAAAGAGCAAGTGGTCCCATGTCTCTAGGACAAAGTTGAGATTTCACCCCATAGACTTGCATTGAAATAAGGCTGAAGCTAGGGTTAGGGTTAGGGTTAGGGTTAAGATTAGGGTTAGGGTTCCTCAAGTACTAGAAGCCCCAAATTTGCTGTGGGCGCTTCTTGGGGGCTCCTGATGAAAGAGCAAGTGGTCCCATGTCTCTAGGACAAAGTTGAGATTTCACCCCATAGACTTGCATTGAAATAAGGCTGAAGCTAGGGTTAGGGTTAGGGTTAGGGTTAAGATTAGGGTTAGGGTTCCTCAAGTACTAGAAGCCCCAAATTTGCTGTGGGCGCTTCTTGGGGGCTCCTGATGAAAGAGCAAGTGGCCCCATGTCTCTAGGACAAAGTTGAAATTTCACCCCATAGACTTGCATTGAAATAAGGCTGAAGCTAGGGTTAGGGTTAGGGTTAGGATTCCTCAAGTACTAGAAGCCCCAAATTTGCTGTGGGCGCTTCTTGGGGGCTCCTGATGAAAGAGCAAGTGGCCCCATGTCTCTAGGACAAAGTTGAAATTTCACCCCATAGACTTGCATTGAAATAAGGCTGAAGCTAGGGTTAGGGTTAGGGTTAGGATTCCTCAAGTACTAGAAGCCCCAAATTTGCTGTGGGCGCTTCTTGGGGGCTCCTGATGAAAGAGCAAGTGGCCCCATGTCTCTAGGACAAAGTTGAAATTTCACCCCATAGACTTGCATTGAAATAAGGCTGAAGCTAGGGTTAGGGTTAGGGTTAGGGTTAAGATTAGGGTTAGGGTTCCTCAAGTACTAGAAGCCCCAAATTTGCTGTGGGCGCTTCTTGGGGGCTCCTGATGAAAGAGCAAGTGGCCCCATGTCTCTAGGACAAAGTTGAAATTTCACCCCATAGACTTGCATTGAAATAAGGCTGAAGCTAGGGTTAGGGTTAGGGTTAGGGTTAAGATTAGGGTTAGGGTTCCTCAAGTACTAGAAGCCCCAAATTTGCTGTGGGCGCTTCTTGGGGGCTCCTGATGAAAGAGCAAGTGGCCCCATGTCTCTAGGACAAAGTTGAAATTTCACCCCATAGACTTGCATTGAAATAAGGCTGAAGCTAGGGTTAGGGTTAGGGTTAGGGTTAGGGTTAAGATTAGGGTTAGGGTTCCTCAAGTACTAGAAGCCCCAAATTTGCTGTGGGGGCTTCTTGGGAGCTCCTGATGAAAGAGCAAGTGGTCCCATGTCTCTAGGACAAAGTTGAGATTTCACCCCATAGACTTGCATTGAAATAAGGCTGAAGCTAGGGTTAGGGTTAGGGTTAGGGTTAAGATTAGGGTTAGGGTTCCTCAAGTACTAGAAGCCCCAAATTTGCTGTGGGCGCTTCTTGGGGGCTCCTGATGAAAGAGCAAGTGGTCCCATGTCTCTAGGACAAAGTTGAGATTTCACCCCATAGACTTGCATTGAAATAAGGCTGAAGCTAGGGTTAGGGTTAGGGTTAGGGTTAAGATTAGGGTTAGGGTTCCTCAAGTACTAGAAGCCCCAAATTTGCTGTGGGCGCTTCTTGGGGGCTCCTGATGAAAGAGCAAGTGGCCCCATGTCTCTAGGACAAAGTTGAAATTTCACCCCATAGACTTGCATTGAAATAAGGCTGAAGCTAGGGTTAGGGTTAGGGTTAGGATTCCTCAAGTACTAGAAGCCCCAAATTTGCTGTGGGCGCTTCTTGGGGGCTCCTGATGAAAGAGCAAGTGGCCCCATGTCTCTAGGACAAAGTTGAAATTTCACCCCATAGACTTGCATTGAAATAAGGCTGAAGCTAGGGTTAGGGTTAGGGTTAGGATTCCTCAAGTACTAGAAGCCCCAAATTTGCTGTGGGCGCTTCTTGGGGGCTCCTGATGAAAGAGCAAGTGGCCCCATGTCTCTAGGACAAAGTTGAAATTTCACCCCATAGACTTGCATTGAAATAAGGCTGAAGCTAGGGTTAGGGTTAGGTTTAGGGTTAAGATTAGGGTTAGGGTTCCTCAAGTACTAGAAGCCCCAAATTTGCTGTGGGGGCTTCTTGGGAGCTCCTGATGAAAGAGCAAGTGGTCCCATGTCTCTAGGACAAAGTTGAGATTTCACCCCATAGACTTGCATTGAAATAAGGCTGAAGCTAGGGTTAGGGTTAGGGTTAGGGTTAAGATTAGGGTTAGGGTTCCTCAAGTACTAGAAGCCCCAAATTTGCTGTGGGCGCTTCTTGGGGGCTCCTGATGAAAGAGCAAGTGGTCCCATGTCTCTAGGACAAAGTTGAGATTTCACCCCATAGACTTGCATTGAAATAAGGCTGAAGCTAGGGTTAGGGTTAGGGTTAGGGTTAAGATTAGGGTTAGGGTTCCTCAAGTACTAGAAGCCCCAAATTTGCTGTGGGCGCTTCTTGGGGGCTCCTGATGAAAGAGCAAGTGGCCCCATGTCTCTAGGACAAAGTTGAAATTTCACCCCATAGACTTGCATTGAAATAAGGCTGAAGCTAGGGTTAGGGTTAGGGTTAGGATTCCTCAAGTACTAGAAGCCCCAAATTTGCTGTGGGCGCTTCTTGGGGGCTCCTGATGAAAGAGCAAGTGGCCCCATGTCTCTAGGACAAAGTTGAAATTTCACCCCATAGACTTGCATTGAAATAAGGCTGAAGCTAGGGTTAGGGTTAGGGTTAGGATTCCTCAAGTACTAGAAGCCCCAAATTTGCTGTGGGCGCTTCTTGGGGGCTCCTGATGAAAGAGCAAGTGGCCCCATGTCTCTAGGACAAAGTTGAAATTTCACCCCATAGACTTGCATTGAAATAAGGCTGAAGCTAGGGTTAGGGTTAGGGTTAGGGTTAAGATTAGGGTTAGGGTTCCTCAAGTACTAGAAGCCCCAAATTTGCTGTGGGCGCTTCTTGGGGGCTCCTGATGAAAGAGCAAGTGGCCCCATGTCTCTAGGACAAAGTTGAAATTTCACCCCATAGACTTGCATTGAAATAAGGCTGAAGCTAGGGTTAGGGTTAGGGTTAGGGTTAAGATTAGGGTTAGGGTTCCTCAAGTACTAGAAGCCCCAAATTTGCTGTGGGCGCTTCTTGGGGGCTCCTGATGAAAGAGCAAGTGGCCCCATGTCTCTAGGACAAAGTTGAAATTTCACCCCATAGACTTGCATTGAAATAAGGCTGAAGCTAGGGTTAGGGTTAGGGTTAGGGTTAGGGTTAAGATTAGGGTTAGGGTTCCTCAAGTACTAGAAGCCCCAAATTTGCTGTGGGGGCTTCTTGGGAGCTCCTGATGAAAGAGCAAGTGGTCCCATGTCTCTAGGACAAAGTTGAGATTTCACCCCATAGACTTGCATTGAAATAAGGCTGAAGCTAGGGTTAGGGTTAGGGTTAGGGTTAAGATTAGGGTTAGGGTTCCTCAAGTACTAGAAGCCCCAAATTTGCTGTGGGCGCTTCTTGGGGGCTCCTGATGAAAGAGCAAGTGGTCCCATGTCTCTAGGACAAAGTTGAGATTTCACCCCATAGACTTGCATTGAAATAAGGCTGAAGCTAGGGTTAGGGTTAGGGTTAGGGTTAAGATTAGGGTTAGGGTTCCTCAAGTACTAGAAGCCCCAAATTTGCTGTGGGCGCTTCTTGGGGGCTCCTGATGAAAGAGCAAGTGGCCCCATGTCTCTAGGACAAAGTTGAAATTTCACCCCATAGACTTGCATTGAAATAAGGCTGAAGCTAGGGTTAGGGTTAGGGTTAGGGTTAGGGTTAAGATTAGGGTTAGGGTTCCTCAAGTACTAGAAGCCCCAAATTTGCTGTGGGCGCTTCTTGGGGGCTCCTGATGAAAGAGCAAGTGGCCCCATGTCTCTAGGACAAAGTTGAAATTTCACCCCATAGACTTGCATTGAAATAAGGCTGAAGCTAGGGTTAGGGTTAGGGTTAGGGTTAGGGTTAAGATTAGGGTTAGGGTTCCTCAAGTACTAGAAGCCCCAAATTTGCTGTGGGGGCTTCTTGGGAGCTCCTGATGAAAGAGCAAGTGGTCCCATGTCTCTAGGACAAAGTTGAGATTTCACCCCATAGACTTGCATTGAAATAAGGCTGAAGCTAGGGTTAGGGTTAGGGTTAGGGTTAAGATTAGGGTTAGGGTTCCTCAAGTACTAGAAGCCCCAAATTTGCTGTGGGCGCTTCTTGGGGGCTCCTGATGAAAGAGCAAGTGGCCCCATGTCTCTAGGACAAAGTTGAAATTTCACCCCATAGACTTGCATTGAAATAAGGCTGAAGCTAGGGTTAGGGTTAGGGTTAGGATTCCTCAAGTACTAGAAGCCCCAAATTTGCTGTGGGCGCTTCTTGGGGGCTCCTGATGAAAGAGCAAGTGGCCCCATGTCTCTAGGACAAAGTTGAAATTTCACCCCATAGACTTGCATTGAAATAAGGCTGAAGCTAGGGTTAGGGTTAGGGTTAGGGTTAAGATTAGGGTTAGGGTTCCTCAAGTACTAGAAGCCCCAAATTTGCTGTGGGCGCTTCTTGGGGGCTCCTGATGAAAGAGCAAGTGGCCCCATGTCTCTAGGACAAAGTTGAAATTTCACCCCATAGACTTGCATTGAAATAAGGCTGAAGCTAGGGTTAGGGTTAGGGTTAGGATTCCTCAAGTACTAGAAGCCCCAAATTTGCTGTGGGCGCTTCTTGGGGGCTCCTGATGAAAGAGCAAGTGGCCCCATGTCTCTAGGACAAAGTTGAAATTTCACCCCATAGACTTGCATTGAAATAAGGCTGAAGCTAGGGTTAGGGTTAGGGTTAGGATTCCTCAAGTACTAGAAGCCCCAAATTTGCTGTGGGCGCTTCTTGGGGGCTCCTGATGAAAGAGCAAGTGGCCCCATGTCTCTAGGACAAAGTTGAAATTTCACCCCATAGACTTGCATTGAAATAAGGCTGAAGCTAGGGTTAGGGTTAGGGTTAGGGTTAGGATTCCTCAAGTACTAGAAGCCCCAAATTTGCTGTGGGCGCTTCTTGGGGGCTCCTGATGAAAGAGCAAGTGGCCCCATGTCTCTAGGACAAAGTTGAAATTTCACCCCATAGACTTGCATTGAAATAAGGCTGAAGCTAGGGTTAGGGTTAGGGTTAGGGTTAAGATTAGGGTTAGGGTTCCTCAAGTACTAGAAGCCCCAAATTTGCTGTGGGCGCTTCTTGGGGGCTCCTGATGAAAGAGCAAGTGGCCCCATGTCTCTAGGACAAAGTTGAAATTTCACCCCATAGACTTGCATTGAAATAAGGCTGAAGCTAGGGTTAGGGTTAGGGTTAGGGTTAAGATTAGGGTTAGGGTTCCTCAAGTACTAGAAGCCCCAAATTTGCTGTGGGGGCTTCTTGGGAGCTCCTGATGAAAGAGCAAGTGGTCCCATGTCTCTAGGACAAAGTTGAGATTTCACCCCATAGACTTGCATTGAAATAAGGCTGAAGCTAGGGTTAGGGTTAGGGTTAGGGTTAAGATTAGGGTTAGGGTTCCTCAAGTACTAGAAGCCCCAAATTTGCTGTGGGCGCTTCTTGGGGGCTCCTGATGAAAGAGCAAGTGGTCCCATGTCTCTAGGACAAAGTTGAGATTTCACCCCATAGACTTGCATTGAAATAAGGCTGAAGCTAGGGTTAGGGTTAGGGTTAGGGTTAAGATTAGGGTTAGGGTTCCTCAAGTACTAGAAGCCCCAAATTTGCTGTGGGCGCTTCTTGGGGGCTCCTGATGAAAGAGCAAGTGGCCCCATGTCTCTAGGACAAAGTTGAAATTTCACCCCATAGACTTGCATTGAAATAAGGCTGAAGCTAGGGTTAGGGTTAGGGTTAGGATTCCTCAAGTACTAGAAGCCCCAAATTTGCTGTGGGCGCTTCTTGGGGGCTCCTGATGAAAGAGCAAGTGGCCCCATGTCTCTAGGACAAAGTTGAAATTTCACCCCATAGACTTGCATTGAAATAAGGCTGAAGCTAGGGTTAGGGTTAGGGTTAGGGTTAAGATTAGGGTTAGGGTTCCTCAAGTACTAGAAGCCCCAAATTTGCTGTGGGCGCTTCTTGGGGGCTCCTGATGAAAGAGCAAGTGGCCCCATGTCTCTAGGACAAAGTTGAAATTTCACCCCATAGACTTGCATTGAAATAAGGCTGAAGCTAGGGTTAGGGTTAGGGTTAGGATTCCTCAAGTACTAGAAGCCCCAAATTTGCTGTGGGCGCTTCTTGGGGGCTCCTGATGAAAGAGCAAGTGGCCCCATGTCTCTAGGACAAAGTTGAAATTTCACCCCATAGACTTGCATTGAAATAAGGCTGAAGCTAGGGTTAGGGTTAGGGTTAGGATTCCTCAAGTACTAGAAGCCCCAAATTTGCTGTGGGCGCTTCTTGGGGGCTCCTGATGAAAGAGCAAGTGGCCCCATGTCTCTAGGACAAAGTTGAAATTTCACCCCATAGACTTGCATTGAAATAAGGCTGAAGCTAGGGTTAGGGTTAGGGTTAGGATTCCTCAAGTGTTAGGGTTAGGGTTAGGGTTAGGGTTAGGGTTAGGGTTAGGGTTAGGGTTAGGGTTATCACCCTGGAGCGCTATTCCGAAATCGGCGGTAGCCGTTGTGGACCGACTTCACATGTGTGTGTATGTGGCGGGCGAGTGCGAGCTAGCGGTTAGCGAGTGCAGGGCTTGCACTCCATTGACTTTTAATGGTGGGACCATAATTTGCGCTAGCTCAGTGGAATTTTGCCCAAATTTTCCCAATTTGGGCAAAATGTTTTAATAAAAATATGGCAAAAATAGGGCGGGTACCTGTTCCCTTTGCCACCTCCGTGAAGTCATTTTCAACTAAAAAGCAACCTTTTTCACATTTTTAATGACTTTTCAAAGTTTTGCCTGAAGTACAGCAGCGCGGCCACCAGGTGACAGTGTTTCGGTTTTCGGTTTTCGGTTTTCGGTTTTTCGGTTTTTTCGGGGCAAGGTCGCCTTTACAGAATTGGACCGGGGTTATGGAATTTTTCATCCGTGCTGAAAATACCTCAGAACCATGCGGGAGACAAGCGCCCGACTCAGGGGAACAGGATAAGGGACAGGGGCTGATAGGTAGCAGTTATGGAATTTTCATCCATGCTGTAAATGCCTTGGAGACATGCGGGAGAAAGTCCCTTGATCGGGGGGAGCAAGGTAAGGAGTCGAGGGTGGCTTTGTAGCAATTATGGAATTATGATTCATGTGGGCGGGTCTTAACCTATTGGCCTGACTGGAAGCTCGTCAGGTTAGGATGACAGGGATTGGCTGTCATGGGATGAGGTCATCGGACCCCGGACTATATATATAGGCGCGTCACATATCGGCCGTTCAGAGATGAAGAGGAGAGCGGAGGAGATGCCCTCGCATTTTAGTGAGGATGAGCAGGTGTCTGACGAGGGGGCGGTAAGTAGAACTTATGGAATTGGTTCGGGAGAATACATGGAATCCACACTTGCTCATACGTGCTGTTTCCTCAGGCTGGTTCCCCCGACCCGGGCCGCTCTCACAAAGACGACACACGAGGGGCCGGGGCGGGGTCCCAACGTCGGGGTCCCTGGCCGGGGGGGGCTGGTGACCCCGCCCCGGCCTACCCCTGTGGAGAACCCGAAGAGGCCGGCCCGAGCACCCTGCCGCTCAAAAACAGGGGGGTGAGGTGGGCCGACCGACTGGTAGTCCCGGACAGCGAAGAGGTGCAACTGTCATGGCCAGTTCCCGACATGAGTTGCACTAATGTAGGTGATTCACAGGGGAAGGGAAACGGCACGTGGACTCTCTTAATGGACATCAGCAATAACCTCTTCACATTTCTGTGTCCTCAGGGTCGAGGAAGAACACTGTGGTTTCCCGGGGACTTCATGGCCTTGCTCAGGCTCATGTTCCTGGAGGACATCCAGGAGAGGTCCATCTCAAGGCGGAAAATCAGAGAGGTCCTCGCCCAAAACCCACGGTTCCGCCGATTGTGCAACATGTTCGGGCTGTCCATGGACAACATGCAACGTCGACTGCAGACGTTAATGGATGGCTACATGCCACAGACATCCACAGATAAAGACTCACTGTGTGGAATTCGCTGGCTGAGTTAAGGTGTTAATTGATGGTTATGTGTGTTGAAAATGTTCAATAAAGTATTGTTCTGTGAAAATCTCAAACACTCTGTGTTTTCTTCCAGTCTCGGGGAAATATATATGCGGGAGAAGGGTGCTTGATTAGGGGGGGGAGCAAAGTCAGGAGAGGGGGGGTGGACGAGTCGCTATTATGGAGTTTTTCATCCATGCTGCAAAAACCTCAGAACCATGCGGGAGACAGGTGCCTGACTCAGGTGAACAGAGTAAAGTGACAGGGGTGGATGAGTCGCTATTATGGATTTTTACATCCATGCTGCAAATAGCTCAGAACCATGCGGGAGACAGGTGCCTGACTCAGGTGAACAGTATAAGGGACAGGTGTGGATAAGTCGCAGTTATGGAATTTTACATCCATGCTGCAAATATCTCAAACTCATGCGGGAGACAGGTGCCTGACTCAGGGGAGTGAAGGCAGGAGTGAGGGGTGGATGAATGGTGATGGGAGAACTTCACCTCCAGGGGGTACTTTGCTCAGATGCATGCGGGAAAAGGGGGCCTGACCTGGGGAAACGGCTTGAGGCGTTGGTGGGTGGATGAGAGGAGACGGGAGAACTTCACCTCCAGGGGGTACTTATTCAGATGCATGCGGGAAAAGGGGGCCTGACCTGGGGAAACGGCTTGAGGTGAGGGGAGGTGGATGAGTGGAGACGGGAGAACTTCACCTCCAGGGGCTACTTTGTTCAGATGCATGCGGGAAAAGGGGGCCTGACCTGGGGAAACGGCTTGAGGCGTGGGGGGGTGGATGAGTGGAGACGGGAGAACTTCACCTCCAGGGGGTACTTTGCTCAGATGCATGCGGGAAAAGGGGGCCTGACCTGGGGAAACGGCTTGAGGCGTGGGGGGGTGGATGAGTGGAGACGGGAGAACTTCACCTCAAGGGGCTACTTTGCTCAGATGCATGCGGGAAAAGGGGGCCTGACCTGGGGAAACGCCTTGAGGCGTGGGGGGGTGGATGAGTGGAGACGGGAGAACTTCACCTCCAGGGGCTACTTTGCTCAGATGCATCCGGGAAAAGGGGGCCTTACCTGGGGAAACGGCTTCAGGCGTGGGGGGGTGGATGAGTGGAGATGGGAGAACTTCACCTCCAGGGGCTACTTTGCTCAGATGCATCCGGGAAAAGGGGGCCTTACCTGGGGAAGCGGCTTCAGGCGTGGGGGGGTGGATGAGTGGAGATGGGAGAACTTCACCTCCAGGGGCTACTTTGCTCAGATGCATGCGGGAAAAGGGGGCCTGACCTGGGGAAACGGCTTGAGGCGTGGGGGGGTGGATGAGTGGAGACGGGAGAACTTCACCTCCAGGGGCTACTTTGCTCAGATGCATCCGGGAAAAGGGGGCCTTACCTGGGGAAACGGCTTGAGGCGTGGGGGGGTGGATGAGTGGAGACGGGAGAACTTCACCTCCAGGGGGTACTTTGCTCAGATGCATGCGGGAAAAGGGGGCCTTACCTGGGGAAGCGGCTTCAGGCGTGGGGGGGTGGATGAGTGGAGATGGGAGAACTTCACCTCCAGGGGGTACTTTGCTCAGATGCATGCGGGAAAAGGGGGCCTGACCTGGGGAAACGGCTTGAGGCGTGGGGGGGTGGATGAGTGGAGACGGGAGAACTTCACCTCCAGGGGCTACTTTGCTCAGATGCATCCGGGAAAAGGGGGCCTTACCTGGGGAAACGGCTTGAGGCGTGGGGGGGTGGATGAGTGGAGACGGGAGAACTTCACCTCCAGGGGGTACTTTGCTCAGATGCATGCGGGAGACAGTTGTCTGTCAGAGGGCGCTAAGGGGACATTCATCATCCCTTAACACTCACCATCCGAATCTGGGCACCCAACCTACCACAGCACCAAGGCTCACCCTCCCAACAGGTGCACCACACAACCACACAACCTGGCGCACCAGCCGAACCTGGGCACCCAAACTTAAGCAAGTGATTAATATCCTAGCTATGCCGGCTTACAAAAGGTTGATGCCCCTGGTAGTCCAATCACAACTTAAAGTTCCAGACATTCAACTGCCATGCTGTACTTACCTCAGAACCATGCGGGAGACAGGTGCCCAACTCAGGGGAGCAGGATAAGGGAAAGGAGTCGATCAGTAGCAGTTATGGAATTTTACATCCATGCTTCAAATATCTCAGAACCATGCGGGAGACAGGTGCCTGACTCAGGTGAACAGAGTAGAGTGACAGGGGTGGATGAGTAGCAGTTATGGAATTTTTCAACCAGGCTGAAAATACCTCAGAACCATGCCGGAGACAAGCGCCCGACTCAGGGGAAAAGGATAAGGGGCATGAGTCGATCAGTAGCAATTATGGAATTCTATCTCCATGCTGCAAGTACCACGGACAACTGCGGGAAACAGACGCTCTTAATCAGGGGGAGGAGCAAAGTAAGGAGTGGGGGGGGGTTAGTTGTTGTATGAGCGTTAACCTAGGATTGGTTGATAGGCAATTACATCACTTCCGGCCCAGGTCAAGGGTATATAAAAATTTACAGACACGGATAGAGGCAGAGACAGAGAGGAGATCTGGTCTGGAGAGATGGCTTTCCTCAACAACAAGACAGGTAAGACGCATATTTGGAATTTTTCGCTTTGCATATGTTCTCATCTAGTTATAAGGGACTTGTAATACAGTTTACCTGGCCTTCATTCTGCAGTGGCGACAGCAATGGAAGTCCTGCCCGCGATGCGGATCGCCATGGACGCGGCAAACGGACGGCCCATCGGAGTGCCCGTCCGCCGCCGAGTGACCATGGAACCAGGGCAAGTGTGGAGTCTGGAACGAGACAGTCAACTTTTAGACAAGCTGAGTAAATGGATGATAATGATGATGATGATGACAATGACGACGACTTCGTCTCTTCATTTCAGGAACGTTTGCAGATGCACCATCAAGGAACTGTACATCATCCCCGGGATCTGCGCCACGGTTGCACTCGTCTATGTGGCCATTGTCATGGCTCTTCACTATTTCAAGATCATTGATTAAAACTTGTCTCATGACATGAAATCAATAAATATAAGTGAACTCAATAAATAAAGCCTGGTTTATTGCACCTCCAGAGGGTACTTAGCTCAGACGCATGCGGGAGACAGGTGCCCAACTCAGGGGGGCAGGAGTCGATCAGTAGCAGTTATGGAATTTTACATCCATGCTGCAAATAGCTCAGACTCATGCGGGAGACAGGTGCCTGACTCAGGTGAACAGTATAAGGGACAGGTGTGGATAAGTAGCAGTTATGGAATTTTACATCCATGCTGCAAATAGCTCAGACTCATGCGGGAGACAGGTGCCTGACTCAGGTGAACAGAGTAAAGGGACAGGTGTGGATAAGTCGCAGTTATGGAATTTTACATCCATGCTGCAAATACCTCAGACTCATGCGGGAGACAGGTGCCTGACTCAGGTGAACAGAGTAAAGGGACAGGTGTGGATAAGTCGCAGTTATGGAATTTTACATCCATGCTGCAAATACCTCAGAACCATGCGGGAGAAAGTCCCTTGATTGGGGCGAGCAAGGTAAGGAGTCGAGGGTGGCTCGGTAGCAATTATGGAATTTTACATCCATGCTGTAAATGCCTTGGAGACATGCGGAAAAATTAAGCTTGAATCATGCTGTACCTTTCGCTTTCGTGGGCGGGTCTTACCCGCTAAACCGGAAGGGTTAGGGTTAGGGTGACCTGGGATTGGCTGTTGTGTAATGAGGTCATCTGACGTAGACCACACATACATATATAGGCGTGCTTCCCTCCCACCATGTCATTACGTAGAGGGGGAGAGATGGAGGAGTCACACCCTAAGCCTGACGACCCCGGCAGAAAGAAAGGGCCGCGCAGGGTAAGTTCACCGGAGCAACCGGTAGATATACAGCAGGTCCCCATCACCCATGTGCACGTCTCATATTGTGCATGTTGGTTTTTTTGCCTTATGGTTGAAGTGGGCCGACGTCGACAGCGACAGCGACAGCGACAGCGACGACACATTTATGCGAGAACGTTTCCAGGACCTCACCCAGAGCGAGACGGTAAGTAGAATTCCTGGAAGACGACACTGGTTGTTTGAAAAAAAAATAAATAAATAAAAAAGTGACGTACCGTTCCCTCAGGCTAGCGATGCCCCCATCACTCCAACGTCTGGGAAAAGGCAGGAGAAGCGCCGTCGCTTGAAGACCGACGAGGATGGTGCTAGCACCCACAGTCCCCCGGCCACGAAGACGGTGGTGAAGAAGAAGAAGAACAAGAACAAGACGCAAAAGAGGGACAAAGAAAGTAGCAGTAAGGACAAGGACTCTGAGAAGAATGTGGCTGAGGTTGAGGTGAAAGAGCCACTCCCCCACTCGATAAAGACGTTTGTAAGTAGAAGAGACACATCATGCAAACTCTCTTTGTAGGCATCAAATAACCTCTTCACATTCTCATGTCTTCAGGGACGACGGAGAATTCTCAAATTCACGCCAGAGTTTCTTGCCATGATCAAGATTCTCTTTCAAAAAGAGATCCAGAATAAGAATATCAAGAAGAAGAGAATAGTAGCCGTCCTGGAGGAGAACCCAGCGTTTAACCAAGTGTGCCAAAAGCTAAACTTATCTGTTGAAAATGTGCGAAACAGAATTCGCATCATGATCAAAGACCAAGAGGTGCAGTGATGCAAATTGTCAATAAAGCTCCGGCTTGTGTGTGTGTGGAAATCTCAAAGACTTTGTGCTTTCTTCCACTCGGGGGCGGTCGTTATTTGGGAATTCCACATCCAGGCGGTACCTACCTCAGAAAGATGCGGGAGACAGGTGCTCGAGTCAGGGGAACAGGGTAAGGGACAGGGGTGGATAAGTAGCAATTATGGAATTTTACATCCATGCTGCAAATACCTCAGAACCATGCGGGAGACAGGTGACCGACTCAGGGGAGTGAAGGCAGGAGTGAGGGGTGGATGAGTGGTGATGGGAGAACTTCACCTCCAGGGGGTACTTTGTTCAGATGCATGCGGGAAAAGGGGGCCTGACCTGGGGAAACGGCTTCAGGCGTGGGGGGGTGGATGAGTGGAGACGGGAGAACTTCACCTCCAGGGGGTACTTTGCTCAGATGCATGCGGGAAAAGGGGGCCTGACCTGGGGAAACGGCTTGAGGCGAGGGGGGGTGGATGAGTGGAGACGGGAGAACTTCACCTCCAGGGGGTACTTTGCTCAGATGCATGCGGGAAAAGGGGGCCTTACCTGGGGAAGCGGCTTCAGGCGTGGGGGGGTGGATGAGTGGAGATGGGAGAACTTCACCTCCAGGGGGTACTTTGCTCAGATGCATGCGGGAAAAGGGGGCCTGACCTGGGGAAACGGCTTGAGGCGTGGGGGGGTGGATGAGTGGAGATGGGAGAACTTCACCTCCAGGTGGTACTTTGCTCAGATGCATGCGGGAAAAGGGGGCCTTACCTGGGGAAACAGCTTCAGGCGTGGGAGGGTGGATGAGTGGAGAAGGGGACATTCATCATCCCTTAACACTCACCAGCCGAACCTGGGCACCCAACCTACCACAGCCCAAGGCTCACCTTCCCAACAGGTGCACCACACAAACACACAACCTGGCGCACCAGCCGAACCTTGGCACCCAAACTTAAGCAAGTGATTAATATCCTAGCTATGCCGGCTGACAAAAGGTTGATGCCCCTGGTAGTCCAATCACAACTTAAAGTTCCAGACATTCAACTGCCATGCTGTACTTACCTCAGAACCATGCGGGAGACAGGTGCCCAACTCAGGGGAGCAGGATAAGGGAAAGGAGTCGATCAGTCGCAGTTATGGATTTTTACATCCATGCTTCAAATATCTCAGAACCATGCGGGAGACAGGTGCCTGACTCAGGTGAACAGAGTAGAGTGACAGGGGTGGATGAGTAGCAATTATGGAATTTTACATCCATGCTGCAAATATCTCAGAATCATGCGGGAGACAGGTGCCTGACTCAGGTGAACAGAGTAAAGTGACAGGGGTGGATAAGTCGCAGTTATGGAATTTTACATCCATGCTGCAAATACCTCAGAACCATGCGGGAGACAGGTGACCGACTCAGGGGAGTGAAGGCAGGAGTGAGGGGTGGATGAGTGGTGATGGGAGAACTTCACCTCCAGGGGCTACTTTGCTCAGATGCATGCGGGAAAAGGGGGCCTTACCTGGGGAAACGGCTTGAGGCGTGGGGGGGTGGATGAGTGGAGACGGGAGAACTTCACCTCCAGGGGCTACTTTGCTCAGATGCATCCGGGAAAAGGGGGCCTTACCTGGGGAAACGGCTTCAGGCGTGGGGGGGTGGATGAGTGGAGACGGGAGAACTTCACCTCCAGGGGCTACTTTGCTCAGATGCATGCGGGAAAAGGGGGCCTTACCTGGGGAAACAGCTTCAGGCGTGGGGGGGTGGATGAGTGGAGAAGGGGACATTCATCATCCCTTAACACTCACCAGCCGAACCTGGGCACCCAACCTACCACAGCCCAAGGCTCACCTTCCCATCAGGTGCACCAGCCGAACCTGGGCACCCACCCTACCACAGCCCAAGGCTCACCTTCCCAACAGGTGCACCACACAAACACACAACCTGGCGCACCAGCCGAACCTGGGCACCCAAACTTAAGCAAGTGATTAATATCCTAGCTATGCCGGCTTACAAAAGGTTTGTGCCCCTGGTAGTCCAATCACAAGTTAAAGTTCCAGACATTCAACTGCCATGCTGTACTTACCTCAGAACCATGCGGGAGACAGGTGCCCAACTCTGGGGAGCAGGATAAGGGGCAGGAGTCGATCAGTCGCAGTTATGGAATTATACATCCATGCTTCAAATATCTCAGAACCATGCGGGAGACAGGTGCCTGACTCAGGTGAACAGAGTAGAGTGAAAGGGGTGGATGAGTAGCAATTATGGAATTTTACTTCCATGCTGCAAATATCTCAGAATCATGCGGGAGACAGGTACCTGACTCAGGTGAACAGAGTAGAGTGAAAGGGGTGGATGAGTAGCAATTATGGAATTTTACATCCATGCTGCCAATATCTCAGACTCATGCGGGAGACAGGTGCCTGACTCAGGGGAGTGAAGGCAGGAGTGAGGGGTGGATGAGTGGTGATGGGAGAACTTCACCTCCAGGGGGTACTTTGTTCAGATGCATGCGGGAAAAGGGGGCCTTACCTGGGGAAACGGCTTGAGGCGTGGGGGGGTGGATGAGTGGAGACGGGAGAACTTCACCTCCAGGGGGTACTTTGCTCAGATGCATGCGGGAAAAGGGGGCCTTGCATGCGGGAGACAGTTGTCTGTCAGAGGGGGCTAAGGGGACATTCATCATCCCTTAACACTCACCATCCGAACCTGGGCACCCACCCTACCACAGCACAAGGCTCACCATCCCAACAGGTGCACCATCCGAACCTGGGCACCCACCCTACCACAGCTCAAGGCTCACCTTCCCAACAGGTGCACCATCTGAACCTGGGCACCCACCCTACCAGAGCACAAGGCTCTCCCTCCCAACAGGTGCACCACAGAAACACACAACCTGGCGCACCAGCCGAACCTGGGCACCCAAACTTAAGCAAGTGATTAATATCCTAGCTATGCCGGCTTACAAAAGGTTGATGCCCCTGGTAGTCCAATCACAACTTAAAGTTCCAGACATTCAACTGCCATGCTGTACTTACCTCAGAACCATGCGGGAGACAGGTGCCCAACTCAGGGGATCAGGATAAGGGGCAGGAGTCGATCAGTTGCAGTTATGGAATTTTACATCCATGCTTCAAATATCTCAGAACCATGCGGGAGACAGGTGCCTGACTCAGGTGAACAGAGTAGAGTGACAGGGGTGGATGAGTAGCAATTATGGAATTTTACATCCATGCTGCAAATATCTCAGACTCATGCGGGAGACAGGTGCCTGACTCAGGTGAACAGAGTAAAGTGACAGGGGTGGATAAGTCGCAGTTATGGAATTTTACATCCATGCTGCAAATACCTCAAACTCATGCGGGAGACAGGTGCCTGACTCAGGGGAGTGAAGGCAGGAGTGAGGGGTGGATGAGTGGTGATGGGAGAACTTCACCTCCAGGGGCTACTTTGCTCAGGCACATGCGGGAAAAGGGGGCCTTACCTGGGGAAACGGCTTGAGGCGTGGGGGGGTGGATGAGTGGTGATGGGAGAACTTCACCTCCATGGGGTACCTACCTCCGACGCTTGCCCCAGAAAGTTGTCTGTCAGAGGGCAAAGACCATTACTAAACATGACCCTCTACAGAACCCTGCTCACCATCCGTGCCGGTGCCCCCAAACTTAAGCACGGGCTTAACTCATAGATATGCCGGCTTCAAAAAGGTTGATGCCCCTGGTAGTCCAATCATAAATTGAAGTACCAGAAGTTCAACCGCCATGCTGTACTTACCTCAGAACCATGCGGGAGACAGGTGCCCAACTCAGGGGAGCAGGATAAGGGGCAGGAGTCGATCAGTTGCAGTTATGGAATTTTACATCCATGCTTCAAATATCTCAGAACCATGCGGGAGACAGGTGCCTGACTCAGGTGAACAGAGTAGAGTGACATGGGTGGATGAGTAGCAATTATGGAATTTTACATCCATGCTGCAAATATCTCAGACTCATGCGGGAGACAGGTGCCTGACTCAGGTGAACAGAGTAAAGTGACAGGGGTGGATAAGAACAATATGCAAATTAGGTCGTCACAATTCCTGAACGGCTGCCGCTCTTGTGGAACTGTGATCACGTGGTCAGACTGACCTGAAAAAACAAAAAAAGAAAAGTTGATTTTTGAGGGCGAAAATTATTTCATGGTCTCTTGCTGCCATCTTCAGGGCAAAGCGCGCAGGTACAACTGAGCCAATTAGAAAAGTGCCATTTTATTGAAAATAAAGAGAATTTTCACACTTTGGAGAGTTGATTCTTTTATTTCAGATTTAGAGGAACACATTTATACCATTTTCAGCCTTTTTAAACATTATGCAGAGGGCTTCCCAAAGTTCACCAAAGGCGACGTCGCCAAGGTGGTCGGCAACGCTCTCAGCTACTGTGCTGATGCTAACGGATCATGATTAGGGTTATCACCCTGGAGCGCTATTCCGAAATCGGCGGTAGCCGTTGTGGACCGACTTCACATGTGTGTGTATGTGGCGGGCGAGTGCGAGCTAGCGGTTAGCGAGTGCAGGGCTTGCACTCCATTGACTTTTAATGGTGGGACCATAATTTGCGCTAGCTCAGTGGAATTTTGCCCAAATTTTCCCAATTTGGGCAAAATGTTTTAATAAAAATATGGCAAAAATAGGGCGGGTACCTGTTCCCTTTGCCACCTCCGTGAAGTCATTTTCAACTAAAAAGCAACCTTTTTCACATTTTTAATGACTTTTCAAAGTTTTGCCTGAAGTACAGCAGCGCGGCCACCAGGTGACAGTGTTTCGGTTTTCGGTTTTCGGTTTTCGGTTTTTCGGTTTTTTCGGGGCAAGGTCGCCTTTACAGAATTGGACCGGGGTTATGGAATTTTTCATCCGTGCTGAAAATACCTCAGAACCATGCGGGAGACAAGCGCCCGACTCAGGGGAACAGGATAAGGGACAGGGGCTGATAGGTAGCAGTTATGGAATTTTCATCCATGCTGTAAATGCCTTGGAGACATGCGGGAGAAAGTCCCTTGATCGGGGGGAGCAAGGTAAGGAGTCGAGGGTGGCTTTGTAGCAATTATGGAATTATGATTCATGTGGGCGGGTCTTAACCTATTGGCCTGACTGGAAGCTCGTCAGGTTAGGATGACAGGGATTGGCTGTCATGGGATGAGGTCATCGGACCCCGGACTATATATATAGGCGCGTCACATATCGGCCGTTCAGAGATGAAGAGGAGAGCGGAGGAGATGCCCTCGCATTTTAGTGAGGATGAGCAGGTGTCTGACGAGGGGGCGGTAAGTAGAACTTATGGAATTGGTTCGGGAGAATACATGGAATCCACACTTGCTCATACGTGCTGTTTCCTCAGGCTGGTTCCCCCGACCCGGGCCGCTCTCACAAAGACGACACACGAGGGGCCGGGGCGGGGTCCCAACGTCGGGGTCCCTGGCCGGGGGGGGCTGGTGACCCCGCCCCGGCCTACCCCTGTGGAGAACCCGAAGAGGCCGGCCCGAGCACCCTGCCGCTCAAAAACAGGGGGGTGAGGTGGGCCGACCGACTGGTAGTCCCGGACAGCGAAGAGGTGCAACTGTCATGGCCAGTTCCCGACATGAGTTGCACTAATGTAGGTGATTCACAGGGGAAGGGAAACGGCACGTGGACTCTCTTAATGGACATCAGCAATAACCTCTTCACATTTCTGTGTCCTCAGGGTCGAGGAAGAACACTGTGGTTTCCCGGGGACTTCATGGCCTTGCTCAGGCTCATGTTCCTGGAGGACATCCAGGAGAGGTCCATCTCAAGGCGGAAAATCAGAGAGGTCCTCGCCCAAAACCCACGGTTCCGCCGATTGTGCAACATGTTCGGGCTGTCCATGGACAACATGCAACGTCGACTGCAGACGTTAATGGATGGCTACATGCCACAGACATCCACAGATAAAGACTCACTGTGTGGAATTCGCTGGCTGAGTTAAGGTGTTAATTGATGGTTATGTGTGTTGAAAATGTTCAATAAAGTATTGTTCTGTGAAAATCTCAAACACTCTGTGTTTTCTTCCAGTCTCGGGGAAATATATATGCGGGAGAAGGGTGCTTGATTAGGGGGGGGAGCAAAGTCAGGAGAGGGGGGGTGGACGAGTCGCTATTATGGAGTTTTTCATCCATGCTGCAAAAACCTCAGAACCATGCGGGAGACAGGTGCCTGACTCAGGTGAACAGAGTAAAGTGACAGGGGTGGATGAGTCGCTATTATGGATTTTTACATCCATGCTGCAAATAGCTCAGAACCATGCGGGAGACAGGTGCCTGACTCAGGTGAACAGTATAAGGGACAGGTGTGGATAAGTCGCAGTTATGGAATTTTACATCCATGCTGCAAATATCTCAAACTCATGCGGGAGACAGGTGCCTGACTCAGGGGAGTGAAGGCAGGAGTGAGGGGTGGATGAATGGTGATGGGAGAACTTCACCTCCAGGGGGTACTTTGCTCAGATGCATGCGGGAAAAGGGGGCCTGACCTGGGGAAACGGCTTGAGGCGTTGGTGGGTGGATGAGAGGAGACGGGAGAACTTCACCTCCAGGGGGTACTTATTCAGATGCATGCGGGAAAAGGGGGCCTGACCTGGGGAAACGGCTTGAGGTGAGGGGAGGTGGATGAGTGGAGACGGGAGAACTTCACCTCCAGGGGCTACTTTGTTCAGATGCATGCGGGAAAAGGGGGCCTGACCTGGGGAAACGGCTTGAGGCGTGGGGGGGTGGATGAGTGGAGACGGGAGAACTTCACCTCCAGGGGGTACTTTGCTCAGATGCATGCGGGAAAAGGGGGCCTGACCTGGGGAAACGGCTTGAGGCGTGGGGGGGTGGATGAGTGGAGACGGGAGAACTTCACCTCAAGGGGCTACTTTGCTCAGATGCATGCGGGAAAAGGGGGCCTGACCTGGGGAAACGCCTTGAGGCGTGGGGGGGTGGATGAGTGGAGACGGGAGAACTTCACCTCCAGGGGCTACTTTGCTCAGATGCATCCGGGAAAAGGGGGCCTTACCTGGGGAAACGGCTTCAGGCGTGGGGGGGTGGATGAGTGGAGATGGGAGAACTTCACCTCCAGGGGCTACTTTGCTCAGATGCATCCGGGAAAAGGGGGCCTTACCTGGGGAAGCGGCTTCAGGCGTGGGGGGGTGGATGAGTGGAGATGGGAGAACTTCACCTCCAGGGGCTACTTTGCTCAGATGCATGCGGGAAAAGGGGGCCTGACCTGGGGAAACGGCTTGAGGCGTGGGGGGGTGGATGAGTGGAGACGGGAGAACTTCACCTCCAGGGGCTACTTTGCTCAGATGCATCCGGGAAAAGGGGGCCTTACCTGGGGAAACGGCTTGAGGCGTGGGGGGGTGGATGAGTGGAGACGGGAGAACTTCACCTCCAGGGGGTACTTTGCTCAGATGCATGCGGGAAAAGGGGGCCTTACCTGGGGAAGCGGCTTCAGGCGTGGGGGGGTGGATGAGTGGAGATGGGAGAACTTCACCTCCAGGGGGTACTTTGCTCAGATGCATGCGGGAAAAGGGGGCCTGACCTGGGGAAACGGCTTGAGGCGTGGGGGGGTGGATGAGTGGAGACGGGAGAACTTCACCTCCAGGGGCTACTTTGCTCAGATGCATCCGGGAAAAGGGGGCCTTACCTGGGGAAACGGCTTGAGGCGTGGGGGGGTGGATGAGTGGAGACGGGAGAACTTCACCTCCAGGGGGTACTTTGCTCAGATGCATGCGGGAGACAGTTGTCTGTCAGAGGGCGCTAAGGGGACATTCATCATCCCTTAACACTCACCATCCGAATCTGGGCACCCAACCTACCACAGCACCAAGGCTCACCCTCCCAACAGGTGCACCACACAACCACACAACCTGGCGCACCAGCCGAACCTGGGCACCCAAACTTAAGCAAGTGATTAATATCCTAGCTATGCCGGCTTACAAAAGGTTGATGCCCCTGGTAGTCCAATCACAACTTAAAGTTCCAGACATTCAACTGCCATGCTGTACTTACCTCAGAACCATGCGGGAGACAGGTGCCCAACTCAGGGGAGCAGGATAAGGGAAAGGAGTCGATCAGTAGCAGTTATGGAATTTTACATCCATGCTTCAAATATCTCAGAACCATGCGGGAGACAGGTGCCTGACTCAGGTGAACAGAGTAGAGTGACAGGGGTGGATGAGTAGCAGTTATGGAATTTTTCAACCAGGCTGAAAATACCTCAGAACCATGCCGGAGACAAGCGCCCGACTCAGGGGAAAAGGATAAGGGGCATGAGTCGATCAGTAGCAATTATGGAATTCTATCTCCATGCTGCAAGTACCACGGACAACTGCGGGAAACAGACGCTCTTAATCAGGGGGAGGAGCAAAGTAAGGAGTGGGGGGGGGTTAGTTGTTGTATGAGCGTTAACCTAGGATTGGTTGATAGGCAATTACATCACTTCCGGCCCAGGTCAAGGGTATATAAAAATTTACAGACACGGATAGAGGCAGAGACAGAGAGGAGATCTGGTCTGGAGAGATGGCTTTCCTCAACAACAAGACAGGTAAGACGCATATTTGGAATTTTTCGCTTTGCATATGTTCTCATCTAGTTATAAGGGACTTGTAATACAGTTTACCTGGCCTTCATTCTGCAGTGGCGACAGCAATGGAAGTCCTGCCCGCGATGCGGATCGCCATGGACGCGGCAAACGGACGGCCCATCGGAGTGCCCGTCCGCCGCCGAGTGACCATGGAACCAGGGCAAGTGTGGAGTCTGGAACGAGACAGTCAACTTTTAGACAAGCTGAGTAAATGGATGATAATGATGATGATGATGACAATGACGACGACTTCGTCTCTTCATTTCAGGAACGTTTGCAGATGCACCATCAAGGAACTGTACATCATCCCCGGGATCTGCGCCACGGTTGCACTCGTCTATGTGGCCATTGTCATGGCTCTTCACTATTTCAAGATCATTGATTAAAACTTGTCTCATGACATGAAATCAATAAATATAAGTGAACTCAATAAATAAAGCCTGGTTTATTGCACCTCCAGAGGGTACTTAGCTCAGACGCATGCGGGAGACAGGTGCCCAACTCAGGGGGGCAGGAGTCGATCAGTAGCAGTTATGGAATTTTACATCCATGCTGCAAATAGCTCAGACTCATGCGGGAGACAGGTGCCTGACTCAGGTGAACAGTATAAGGGACAGGTGTGGATAAGTAGCAGTTATGGAATTTTACATCCATGCTGCAAATAGCTCAGACTCATGCGGGAGACAGGTGCCTGACTCAGGTGAACAGAGTAAAGGGACAGGTGTGGATAAGTCGCAGTTATGGAATTTTACATCCATGCTGCAAATACCTCAGACTCATGCGGGAGACAGGTGCCTGACTCAGGTGAACAGAGTAAAGGGACAGGTGTGGATAAGTCGCAGTTATGGAATTTTACATCCATGCTGCAAATACCTCAGAACCATGCGGGAGAAAGTCCCTTGATTGGGGCGAGCAAGGTAAGGAGTCGAGGGTGGCTCGGTAGCAATTATGGAATTTTACATCCATGCTGTAAATGCCTTGGAGACATGCGGAAAAATTAAGCTTGAATCATGCTGTACCTTTCGCTTTCGTGGGCGGGTCTTACCCGCTAAACCGGAAGGGTTAGGGTTAGGGTGACCTGGGATTGGCTGTTGTGTAATGAGGTCATCTGACGTAGACCACACATACATATATAGGCGTGCTTCCCTCCCACCATGTCATTACGTAGAGGGGGAGAGATGGAGGAGTCACACCCTAAGCCTGACGACCCCGGCAGAAAGAAAGGGCCGCGCAGGGTAAGTTCACCGGAGCAACCGGTAGATATACAGCAGGTCCCCATCACCCATGTGCACGTCTCATATTGTGCATGTTGGTTTTTTTGCCTTATGGTTGAAGTGGGCCGACGTCGACAGCGACAGCGACAGCGACAGCGACGACACATTTATGCGAGAACGTTTCCAGGACCTCACCCAGAGCGAGACGGTAAGTAGAATTCCTGGAAGACGACACTGGTTGTTTGAAAAAAAAATAAATAAATAAAAAAGTGACGTACCGTTCCCTCAGGCTAGCGATGCCCCCATCACTCCAACGTCTGGGAAAAGGCAGGAGAAGCGCCGTCGCTTGAAGACCGACGAGGATGGTGCTAGCACCCACAGTCCCCCGGCCACGAAGACGGTGGTGAAGAAGAAGAAGAACAAGAACAAGACGCAAAAGAGGGACAAAGAAAGTAGCAGTAAGGACAAGGACTCTGAGAAGAATGTGGCTGAGGTTGAGGTGAAAGAGCCACTCCCCCACTCGATAAAGACGTTTGTAAGTAGAAGAGACACATCATGCAAACTCTCTTTGTAGGCATCAAATAACCTCTTCACATTCTCATGTCTTCAGGGACGACGGAGAATTCTCAAATTCACGCCAGAGTTTCTTGCCATGATCAAGATTCTCTTTCAAAAAGAGATCCAGAATAAGAATATCAAGAAGAAGAGAATAGTAGCCGTCCTGGAGGAGAACCCAGCGTTTAACCAAGTGTGCCAAAAGCTAAACTTATCTGTTGAAAATGTGCGAAACAGAATTCGCATCATGATCAAAGACCAAGAGGTGCAGTGATGCAAATTGTCAATAAAGCTCCGGCTTGTGTGTGTGTGGAAATCTCAAAGACTTTGTGCTTTCTTCCACTCGGGGGCGGTCGTTATTTGGGAATTCCACATCCAGGCGGTACCTACCTCAGAAAGATGCGGGAGACAGGTGCTCGAGTCAGGGGAACAGGGTAAGGGACAGGGGTGGATAAGTAGCAATTATGGAATTTTACATCCATGCTGCAAATACCTCAGAACCATGCGGGAGACAGGTGACCGACTCAGGGGAGTGAAGGCAGGAGTGAGGGGTGGATGAGTGGTGATGGGAGAACTTCACCTCCAGGGGGTACTTTGTTCAGATGCATGCGGGAAAAGGGGGCCTGACCTGGGGAAACGGCTTCAGGCGTGGGGGGGTGGATGAGTGGAGACGGGAGAACTTCACCTCCAGGGGGTACTTTGCTCAGATGCATGCGGGAAAAGGGGGCCTGACCTGGGGAAACGGCTTGAGGCGAGGGGGGGTGGATGAGTGGAGACGGGAGAACTTCACCTCCAGGGGGTACTTTGCTCAGATGCATGCGGGAAAAGGGGGCCTTACCTGGGGAAGCGGCTTCAGGCGTGGGGGGGTGGATGAGTGGAGATGGGAGAACTTCACCTCCAGGGGGTACTTTGCTCAGATGCATGCGGGAAAAGGGGGCCTGACCTGGGGAAACGGCTTGAGGCGTGGGGGGGTGGATGAGTGGAGATGGGAGAACTTCACCTCCAGGTGGTACTTTGCTCAGATGCATGCGGGAAAAGGGGGCCTTACCTGGGGAAACAGCTTCAGGCGTGGGAGGGTGGATGAGTGGAGAAGGGGACATTCATCATCCCTTAACACTCACCAGCCGAACCTGGGCACCCAACCTACCACAGCCCAAGGCTCACCTTCCCAACAGGTGCACCACACAAACACACAACCTGGCGCACCAGCCGAACCTTGGCACCCAAACTTAAGCAAGTGATTAATATCCTAGCTATGCCGGCTGACAAAAGGTTGATGCCCCTGGTAGTCCAATCACAACTTAAAGTTCCAGACATTCAACTGCCATGCTGTACTTACCTCAGAACCATGCGGGAGACAGGTGCCCAACTCAGGGGAGCAGGATAAGGGAAAGGAGTCGATCAGTCGCAGTTATGGATTTTTACATCCATGCTTCAAATATCTCAGAACCATGCGGGAGACAGGTGCCTGACTCAGGTGAACAGAGTAGAGTGACAGGGGTGGATGAGTAGCAATTATGGAATTTTACATCCATGCTGCAAATATCTCAGAATCATGCGGGAGACAGGTGCCTGACTCAGGTGAACAGAGTAAAGTGACAGGGGTGGATAAGTCGCAGTTATGGAATTTTACATCCATGCTGCAAATACCTCAGAACCATGCGGGAGACAGGTGACCGACTCAGGGGAGTGAAGGCAGGAGTGAGGGGTGGATGAGTGGTGATGGGAGAACTTCACCTCCAGGGGCTACTTTGCTCAGATGCATGCGGGAAAAGGGGGCCTTACCTGGGGAAACGGCTTGAGGCGTGGGGGGGTGGATGAGTGGAGACGGGAGAACTTCACCTCCAGGGGCTACTTTGCTCAGATGCATCCGGGAAAAGGGGGCCTTACCTGGGGAAACGGCTTCAGGCGTGGGGGGGTGGATGAGTGGAGACGGGAGAACTTCACCTCCAGGGGCTACTTTGCTCAGATGCATGCGGGAAAAGGGGGCCTTACCTGGGGAAACAGCTTCAGGCGTGGGGGGGTGGATGAGTGGAGAAGGGGACATTCATCATCCCTTAACACTCACCAGCCGAACCTGGGCACCCAACCTACCACAGCCCAAGGCTCACCTTCCCATCAGGTGCACCAGCCGAACCTGGGCACCCACCCTACCACAGCCCAAGGCTCACCTTCCCAACAGGTGCACCACACAAACACACAACCTGGCGCACCAGCCGAACCTGGGCACCCAAACTTAAGCAAGTGATTAATATCCTAGCTATGCCGGCTTACAAAAGGTTTGTGCCCCTGGTAGTCCAATCACAAGTTAAAGTTCCAGACATTCAACTGCCATGCTGTACTTACCTCAGAACCATGCGGGAGACAGGTGCCCAACTCTGGGGAGCAGGATAAGGGGCAGGAGTCGATCAGTCGCAGTTATGGAATTATACATCCATGCTTCAAATATCTCAGAACCATGCGGGAGACAGGTGCCTGACTCAGGTGAACAGAGTAGAGTGAAAGGGGTGGATGAGTAGCAATTATGGAATTTTACTTCCATGCTGCAAATATCTCAGAATCATGCGGGAGACAGGTACCTGACTCAGGTGAACAGAGTAGAGTGAAAGGGGTGGATGAGTAGCAATTATGGAATTTTACATCCATGCTGCCAATATCTCAGACTCATGCGGGAGACAGGTGCCTGACTCAGGGGAGTGAAGGCAGGAGTGAGGGGTGGATGAGTGGTGATGGGAGAACTTCACCTCCAGGGGGTACTTTGTTCAGATGCATGCGGGAAAAGGGGGCCTTACCTGGGGAAACGGCTTGAGGCGTGGGGGGGTGGATGAGTGGAGACGGGAGAACTTCACCTCCAGGGGGTACTTTGCTCAGATGCATGCGGGAAAAGGGGGCCTTGCATGCGGGAGACAGTTGTCTGTCAGAGGGGGCTAAGGGGACATTCATCATCCCTTAACACTCACCATCCGAACCTGGGCACCCACCCTACCACAGCACAAGGCTCACCATCCCAACAGGTGCACCATCCGAACCTGGGCACCCACCCTACCACAGCTCAAGGCTCACCTTCCCAACAGGTGCACCATCTGAACCTGGGCACCCACCCTACCAGAGCACAAGGCTCTCCCTCCCAACAGGTGCACCACAGAAACACACAACCTGGCGCACCAGCCGAACCTGGGCACCCAAACTTAAGCAAGTGATTAATATCCTAGCTATGCCGGCTTACAAAAGGTTGATGCCCCTGGTAGTCCAATCACAACTTAAAGTTCCAGACATTCAACTGCCATGCTGTACTTACCTCAGAACCATGCGGGAGACAGGTGCCCAACTCAGGGGATCAGGATAAGGGGCAGGAGTCGATCAGTTGCAGTTATGGAATTTTACATCCATGCTTCAAATATCTCAGAACCATGCGGGAGACAGGTGCCTGACTCAGGTGAACAGAGTAGAGTGACAGGGGTGGATGAGTAGCAATTATGGAATTTTACATCCATGCTGCAAATATCTCAGACTCATGCGGGAGACAGGTGCCTGACTCAGGTGAACAGAGTAAAGTGACAGGGGTGGATAAGTCGCAGTTATGGAATTTTACATCCATGCTGCAAATACCTCAAACTCATGCGGGAGACAGGTGCCTGACTCAGGGGAGTGAAGGCAGGAGTGAGGGGTGGATGAGTGGTGATGGGAGAACTTCACCTCCAGGGGCTACTTTGCTCAGGCACATGCGGGAAAAGGGGGCCTTACCTGGGGAAACGGCTTGAGGCGTGGGGGGGTGGATGAGTGGTGATGGGAGAACTTCACCTCCATGGGGTACCTACCTCCGACGCTTGCCCCAGAAAGTTGTCTGTCAGAGGGCAAAGACCATTACTAAACATGACCCTCTACAGAACCCTGCTCACCATCCGTGCCGGTGCCCCCAAACTTAAGCACGGGCTTAACTCATAGATATGCCGGCTTCAAAAAGGTTGATGCCCCTGGTAGTCCAATCATAAATTGAAGTACCAGAAGTTCAACCGCCATGCTGTACTTACCTCAGAACCATGCGGGAGACAGGTGCCCAACTCAGGGGAGCAGGATAAGGGGCAGGAGTCGATCAGTTGCAGTTATGGAATTTTACATCCATGCTTCAAATATCTCAGAACCATGCGGGAGACAGGTGCCTGACTCAGGTGAACAGAGTAGAGTGACATGGGTGGATGAGTAGCAATTATGGAATTTTACATCCATGCTGCAAATATCTCAGACTCATGCGGGAGACAGGTGCCTGACTCAGGTGAACAGAGTAAAGTGACAGGGGTGGATAAGAACAATATGCAAATTAGGTCGTCACAATTCCTGAACGGCTGCCGCTCTTGTGGAACTGTGATCACGTGGTCAGACTGACCTGAAAAAACAAAAAAAGAAAAGTTGATTTTTGAGGGCGAAAATTATTTCATGGTCTCTTGCTGCCATCTTCAGGGCAAAGCGCGCAGGTACAACTGAGCCAATTAGAAAAGTGCCATTTTATTGAAAATAAAGAGAATTTTCACACTTTGGAGAGTTGATTCTTTTATTTCAGATTTAGAGGAACACATTTATACCATTTTCAGCCTTTTTAAACATTATGCAGAGGGCTTCCCAAAGTTCACCAAAGGCGACGTCGCCAAGGTGGTCGGCAACGCTCTCAGCTACTGTGCTGATGCTAACGGATCATGATTAGGGTTATCACCCTGGAGCGCTATTCCGAAATCGGCGGTAGCCGTTGTGGACCGACTTCACATGTGTGTGTATGTGGCGGGCGAGTGCGAGCTAGCGGTTAGCGAGTGCAGGGCTTGCACTCCATTGACTTTTAATGGTGGGACCATAATTTGCGCTAGCTCAGTGGAATTTTGCCCAAATTTTCCCAATTTGGGCAAAATGTTTTAATAAAAATATGGCAAAAATAGGGCGGGTACCTGTTCCCTTTGCCACCTCCGTGAAGTCATTTTCAACTAAAAAGCAACCTTTTTCACATTTTTAATGACTTTTCAAAGTTTTGCCTGAAGTACAGCAGCGCGGCCACCAGGTGACAGTGTTTCGGTTTTCGGTTTTCGGTTTTCGGTTTTTCGGTTTTTTCGGGGCAAGGTCGCCTTTACAGAATTGGACCGGGGTTATGGAATTTTTCATCCGTGCTGAAAATACCTCAGAACCATGCGGGAGACAAGCGCCCGACTCAGGGGAACAGGATAAGGGACAGGGGCTGATAGGTAGCAGTTATGGAATTTTCATCCATGCTGTAAATGCCTTGGAGACATGCGGGAGAAAGTCCCTTGATCGGGGGGAGCAAGGTAAGGAGTCGAGGGTGGCTTTGTAGCAATTATGGAATTATGATTCATGTGGGCGGGTCTTAACCTATTGGCCTGACTGGAAGCTCGTCAGGTTAGGATGACAGGGATTGGCTGTCATGGGATGAGGTCATCGGACCCCGGACTATATATATAGGCGCGTCACATATCGGCCGTTCAGAGATGAAGAGGAGAGCGGAGGAGATGCCCTCGCATTTTAGTGAGGATGAGCAGGTGTCTGACGAGGGGGCGGTAAGTAGAACTTATGGAATTGGTTCGGGAGAATACATGGAATCCACACTTGCTCATACGTGCTGTTTCCTCAGGCTGGTTCCCCCGACCCGGGCCGCTCTCACAAAGACGACACACGAGGGGCCGGGGCGGGGTCCCAACGTCGGGGTCCCTGGCCGGGGGGGGCTGGTGACCCCGCCCCGGCCTACCCCTGTGGAGAACCCGAAGAGGCCGGCCCGAGCACCCTGCCGCTCAAAAACAGGGGGGTGAGGTGGGCCGACCGACTGGTAGTCCCGGACAGCGAAGAGGTGCAACTGTCATGGCCAGTTCCCGACATGAGTTGCACTAATGTAGGTGATTCACAGGGGAAGGGAAACGGCACGTGGACTCTCTTAATGGACATCAGCAATAACCTCTTCACATTTCTGTGTCCTCAGGGTCGAGGAAGAACACTGTGGTTTCCCGGGGACTTCATGGCCTTGCTCAGGCTCATGTTCCTGGAGGACATCCAGGAGAGGTCCATCTCAAGGCGGAAAATCAGAGAGGTCCTCGCCCAAAACCCACGGTTCCGCCGATTGTGCAACATGTTCGGGCTGTCCATGGACAACATGCAACGTCGACTGCAGACGTTAATGGATGGCTACATGCCACAGACATCCACAGATAAAGACTCACTGTGTGGAATTCGCTGGCTGAGTTAAGGTGTTAATTGATGGTTATGTGTGTTGAAAATGTTCAATAAAGTATTGTTCTGTGAAAATCTCAAACACTCTGTGTTTTCTTCCAGTCTCGGGGAAATATATATGCGGGAGAAGGGTGCTTGATTAGGGGGGGGAGCAAAGTCAGGAGAGGGGGGGTGGACGAGTCGCTATTATGGAGTTTTTCATCCATGCTGCAAAAACCTCAGAACCATGCGGGAGACAGGTGCCTGACTCAGGTGAACAGAGTAAAGTGACAGGGGTGGATGAGTCGCTATTATGGATTTTTACATCCATGCTGCAAATAGCTCAGAACCATGCGGGAGACAGGTGCCTGACTCAGGTGAACAGTATAAGGGACAGGTGTGGATAAGTCGCAGTTATGGAATTTTACATCCATGCTGCAAATATCTCAAACTCATGCGGGAGACAGGTGCCTGACTCAGGGGAGTGAAGGCAGGAGTGAGGGGTGGATGAATGGTGATGGGAGAACTTCACCTCCAGGGGGTACTTTGCTCAGATGCATGCGGGAAAAGGGGGCCTGACCTGGGGAAACGGCTTGAGGCGTTGGTGGGTGGATGAGAGGAGACGGGAGAACTTCACCTCCAGGGGGTACTTATTCAGATGCATGCGGGAAAAGGGGGCCTGACCTGGGGAAACGGCTTGAGGTGAGGGGAGGTGGATGAGTGGAGACGGGAGAACTTCACCTCCAGGGGCTACTTTGTTCAGATGCATGCGGGAAAAGGGGGCCTGACCTGGGGAAACGGCTTGAGGCGTGGGGGGGTGGATGAGTGGAGACGGGAGAACTTCACCTCCAGGGGGTACTTTGCTCAGATGCATGCGGGAAAAGGGGGCCTGACCTGGGGAAACGGCTTGAGGCGTGGGGGGGTGGATGAGTGGAGACGGGAGAACTTCACCTCAAGGGGCTACTTTGCTCAGATGCATGCGGGAAAAGGGGGCCTGACCTGGGGAAACGCCTTGAGGCGTGGGGGGGTGGATGAGTGGAGACGGGAGAACTTCACCTCCAGGGGCTACTTTGCTCAGATGCATCCGGGAAAAGGGGGCCTTACCTGGGGAAACGGCTTCAGGCGTGGGGGGGTGGATGAGTGGAGATGGGAGAACTTCACCTCCAGGGGCTACTTTGCTCAGATGCATCCGGGAAAAGGGGGCCTTACCTGGGGAAGCGGCTTCAGGCGTGGGGGGGTGGATGAGTGGAGATGGGAGAACTTCACCTCCAGGGGCTACTTTGCTCAGATGCATGCGGGAAAAGGGGGCCTGACCTGGGGAAACGGCTTGAGGCGTGGGGGGGTGGATGAGTGGAGACGGGAGAACTTCACCTCCAGGGGCTACTTTGCTCAGATGCATCCGGGAAAAGGGGGCCTTACCTGGGGAAACGGCTTGAGGCGTGGGGGGGTGGATGAGTGGAGACGGGAGAACTTCACCTCCAGGGGGTACTTTGCTCAGATGCATGCGGGAAAAGGGGGCCTTACCTGGGGAAGCGGCTTCAGGCGTGGGGGGGTGGATGAGTGGAGATGGGAGAACTTCACCTCCAGGGGGTACTTTGCTCAGATGCATGCGGGAAAAGGGGGCCTGACCTGGGGAAACGGCTTGAGGCGTGGGGGGGTGGATGAGTGGAGACGGGAGAACTTCACCTCCAGGGGCTACTTTGCTCAGATGCATCCGGGAAAAGGGGGCCTTACCTGGGGAAACGGCTTGAGGCGTGGGGGGGTGGATGAGTGGAGACGGGAGAACTTCACCTCCAGGGGGTACTTTGCTCAGATGCATGCGGGAGACAGTTGTCTGTCAGAGGGCGCTAAGGGGACATTCATCATCCCTTAACACTCACCATCCGAATCTGGGCACCCAACCTACCACAGCACCAAGGCTCACCCTCCCAACAGGTGCACCACACAACCACACAACCTGGCGCACCAGCCGAACCTGGGCACCCAAACTTAAGCAAGTGATTAATATCCTAGCTATGCCGGCTTACAAAAGGTTGATGCCCCTGGTAGTCCAATCACAACTTAAAGTTCCAGACATTCAACTGCCATGCTGTACTTACCTCAGAACCATGCGGGAGACAGGTGCCCAACTCAGGGGAGCAGGATAAGGGAAAGGAGTCGATCAGTAGCAGTTATGGAATTTTACATCCATGCTTCAAATATCTCAGAACCATGCGGGAGACAGGTGCCTGACTCAGGTGAACAGAGTAGAGTGACAGGGGTGGATGAGTAGCAGTTATGGAATTTTTCAACCAGGCTGAAAATACCTCAGAACCATGCCGGAGACAAGCGCCCGACTCAGGGGAAAAGGATAAGGGGCATGAGTCGATCAGTAGCAATTATGGAATTCTATCTCCATGCTGCAAGTACCACGGACAACTGCGGGAAACAGACGCTCTTAATCAGGGGGAGGAGCAAAGTAAGGAGTGGGGGGGGGTTAGTTGTTGTATGAGCGTTAACCTAGGATTGGTTGATAGGCAATTACATCACTTCCGGCCCAGGTCAAGGGTATATAAAAATTTACAGACACGGATAGAGGCAGAGACAGAGAGGAGATCTGGTCTGGAGAGATGGCTTTCCTCAACAACAAGACAGGTAAGACGCATATTTGGAATTTTTCGCTTTGCATATGTTCTCATCTAGTTATAAGGGACTTGTAATACAGTTTACCTGGCCTTCATTCTGCAGTGGCGACAGCAATGGAAGTCCTGCCCGCGATGCGGATCGCCATGGACGCGGCAAACGGACGGCCCATCGGAGTGCCCGTCCGCCGCCGAGTGACCATGGAACCAGGGCAAGTGTGGAGTCTGGAACGAGACAGTCAACTTTTAGACAAGCTGAGTAAATGGATGATAATGATGATGATGATGACAATGACGACGACTTCGTCTCTTCATTTCAGGAACGTTTGCAGATGCACCATCAAGGAACTGTACATCATCCCCGGGATCTGCGCCACGGTTGCACTCGTCTATGTGGCCATTGTCATGGCTCTTCACTATTTCAAGATCATTGATTAAAACTTGTCTCATGACATGAAATCAATAAATATAAGTGAACTCAATAAATAAAGCCTGGTTTATTGCACCTCCAGAGGGTACTTAGCTCAGACGCATGCGGGAGACAGGTGCCCAACTCAGGGGGGCAGGAGTCGATCAGTAGCAGTTATGGAATTTTACATCCATGCTGCAAATAGCTCAGACTCATGCGGGAGACAGGTGCCTGACTCAGGTGAACAGTATAAGGGACAGGTGTGGATAAGTAGCAGTTATGGAATTTTACATCCATGCTGCAAATAGCTCAGACTCATGCGGGAGACAGGTGCCTGACTCAGGTGAACAGAGTAAAGGGACAGGTGTGGATAAGTCGCAGTTATGGAATTTTACATCCATGCTGCAAATACCTCAGACTCATGCGGGAGACAGGTGCCTGACTCAGGTGAACAGAGTAAAGGGACAGGTGTGGATAAGTCGCAGTTATGGAATTTTACATCCATGCTGCAAATACCTCAGAACCATGCGGGAGAAAGTCCCTTGATTGGGGCGAGCAAGGTAAGGAGTCGAGGGTGGCTCGGTAGCAATTATGGAATTTTACATCCATGCTGTAAATGCCTTGGAGACATGCGGAAAAATTAAGCTTGAATCATGCTGTACCTTTCGCTTTCGTGGGCGGGTCTTACCCGCTAAACCGGAAGGGTTAGGGTTAGGGTGACCTGGGATTGGCTGTTGTGTAATGAGGTCATCTGACGTAGACCACACATACATATATAGGCGTGCTTCCCTCCCACCATGTCATTACGTAGAGGGGGAGAGATGGAGGAGTCACACCCTAAGCCTGACGACCCCGGCAGAAAGAAAGGGCCGCGCAGGGTAAGTTCACCGGAGCAACCGGTAGATATACAGCAGGTCCCCATCACCCATGTGCACGTCTCATATTGTGCATGTTGGTTTTTTTGCCTTATGGTTGAAGTGGGCCGACGTCGACAGCGACAGCGACAGCGACAGCGACGACACATTTATGCGAGAACGTTTCCAGGACCTCACCCAGAGCGAGACGGTAAGTAGAATTCCTGGAAGACGACACTGGTTGTTTGAAAAAAAAATAAATAAATAAAAAAGTGACGTACCGTTCCCTCAGGCTAGCGATGCCCCCATCACTCCAACGTCTGGGAAAAGGCAGGAGAAGCGCCGTCGCTTGAAGACCGACGAGGATGGTGCTAGCACCCACAGTCCCCCGGCCACGAAGACGGTGGTGAAGAAGAAGAAGAACAAGAACAAGACGCAAAAGAGGGACAAAGAAAGTAGCAGTAAGGACAAGGACTCTGAGAAGAATGTGGCTGAGGTTGAGGTGAAAGAGCCACTCCCCCACTCGATAAAGACGTTTGTAAGTAGAAGAGACACATCATGCAAACTCTCTTTGTAGGCATCAAATAACCTCTTCACATTCTCATGTCTTCAGGGACGACGGAGAATTCTCAAATTCACGCCAGAGTTTCTTGCCATGATCAAGATTCTCTTTCAAAAAGAGATCCAGAATAAGAATATCAAGAAGAAGAGAATAGTAGCCGTCCTGGAGGAGAACCCAGCGTTTAACCAAGTGTGCCAAAAGCTAAACTTATCTGTTGAAAATGTGCGAAACAGAATTCGCATCATGATCAAAGACCAAGAGGTGCAGTGATGCAAATTGTCAATAAAGCTCCGGCTTGTGTGTGTGTGGAAATCTCAAAGACTTTGTGCTTTCTTCCACTCGGGGGCGGTCGTTATTTGGGAATTCCACATCCAGGCGGTACCTACCTCAGAAAGATGCGGGAGACAGGTGCTCGAGTCAGGGGAACAGGGTAAGGGACAGGGGTGGATAAGTAGCAATTATGGAATTTTACATCCATGCTGCAAATACCTCAGAACCATGCGGGAGACAGGTGACCGACTCAGGGGAGTGAAGGCAGGAGTGAGGGGTGGATGAGTGGTGATGGGAGAACTTCACCTCCAGGGGGTACTTTGTTCAGATGCATGCGGGAAAAGGGGGCCTGACCTGGGGAAACGGCTTCAGGCGTGGGGGGGTGGATGAGTGGAGACGGGAGAACTTCACCTCCAGGGGGTACTTTGCTCAGATGCATGCGGGAAAAGGGGGCCTGACCTGGGGAAACGGCTTGAGGCGAGGGGGGGTGGATGAGTGGAGACGGGAGAACTTCACCTCCAGGGGGTACTTTGCTCAGATGCATGCGGGAAAAGGGGGCCTTACCTGGGGAAGCGGCTTCAGGCGTGGGGGGGTGGATGAGTGGAGATGGGAGAACTTCACCTCCAGGGGGTACTTTGCTCAGATGCATGCGGGAAAAGGGGGCCTGACCTGGGGAAACGGCTTGAGGCGTGGGGGGGTGGATGAGTGGAGATGGGAGAACTTCACCTCCAGGTGGTACTTTGCTCAGATGCATGCGGGAAAAGGGGGCCTTACCTGGGGAAACAGCTTCAGGCGTGGGAGGGTGGATGAGTGGAGAAGGGGACATTCATCATCCCTTAACACTCACCAGCCGAACCTGGGCACCCAACCTACCACAGCCCAAGGCTCACCTTCCCAACAGGTGCACCACACAAACACACAACCTGGCGCACCAGCCGAACCTTGGCACCCAAACTTAAGCAAGTGATTAATATCCTAGCTATGCCGGCTGACAAAAGGTTGATGCCCCTGGTAGTCCAATCACAACTTAAAGTTCCAGACATTCAACTGCCATGCTGTACTTACCTCAGAACCATGCGGGAGACAGGTGCCCAACTCAGGGGAGCAGGATAAGGGAAAGGAGTCGATCAGTCGCAGTTATGGATTTTTACATCCATGCTTCAAATATCTCAGAACCATGCGGGAGACAGGTGCCTGACTCAGGTGAACAGAGTAGAGTGACAGGGGTGGATGAGTAGCAATTATGGAATTTTACATCCATGCTGCAAATATCTCAGAATCATGCGGGAGACAGGTGCCTGACTCAGGTGAACAGAGTAAAGTGACAGGGGTGGATAAGTCGCAGTTATGGAATTTTACATCCATGCTGCAAATACCTCAGAACCATGCGGGAGACAGGTGACCGACTCAGGGGAGTGAAGGCAGGAGTGAGGGGTGGATGAGTGGTGATGGGAGAACTTCACCTCCAGGGGCTACTTTGCTCAGATGCATGCGGGAAAAGGGGGCCTTACCTGGGGAAACGGCTTGAGGCGTGGGGGGGTGGATGAGTGGAGACGGGAGAACTTCACCTCCAGGGGCTACTTTGCTCAGATGCATCCGGGAAAAGGGGGCCTTACCTGGGGAAACGGCTTCAGGCGTGGGGGGGTGGATGAGTGGAGACGGGAGAACTTCACCTCCAGGGGCTACTTTGCTCAGATGCATGCGGGAAAAGGGGGCCTTACCTGGGGAAACAGCTTCAGGCGTGGGGGGGTGGATGAGTGGAGAAGGGGACATTCATCATCCCTTAACACTCACCAGCCGAACCTGGGCACCCAACCTACCACAGCCCAAGGCTCACCTTCCCATCAGGTGCACCAGCCGAACCTGGGCACCCACCCTACCACAGCCCAAGGCTCACCTTCCCAACAGGTGCACCACACAAACACACAACCTGGCGCACCAGCCGAACCTGGGCACCCAAACTTAAGCAAGTGATTAATATCCTAGCTATGCCGGCTTACAAAAGGTTTGTGCCCCTGGTAGTCCAATCACAAGTTAAAGTTCCAGACATTCAACTGCCATGCTGTACTTACCTCAGAACCATGCGGGAGACAGGTGCCCAACTCTGGGGAGCAGGATAAGGGGCAGGAGTCGATCAGTCGCAGTTATGGAATTATACATCCATGCTTCAAATATCTCAGAACCATGCGGGAGACAGGTGCCTGACTCAGGTGAACAGAGTAGAGTGAAAGGGGTGGATGAGTAGCAATTATGGAATTTTACTTCCATGCTGCAAATATCTCAGAATCATGCGGGAGACAGGTACCTGACTCAGGTGAACAGAGTAGAGTGAAAGGGGTGGATGAGTAGCAATTATGGAATTTTACATCCATGCTGCCAATATCTCAGACTCATGCGGGAGACAGGTGCCTGACTCAGGGGAGTGAAGGCAGGAGTGAGGGGTGGATGAGTGGTGATGGGAGAACTTCACCTCCAGGGGGTACTTTGTTCAGATGCATGCGGGAAAAGGGGGCCTTACCTGGGGAAACGGCTTGAGGCGTGGGGGGGTGGATGAGTGGAGACGGGAGAACTTCACCTCCAGGGGGTACTTTGCTCAGATGCATGCGGGAAAAGGGGGCCTTGCATGCGGGAGACAGTTGTCTGTCAGAGGGGGCTAAGGGGACATTCATCATCCCTTAACACTCACCATCCGAACCTGGGCACCCACCCTACCACAGCACAAGGCTCACCATCCCAACAGGTGCACCATCCGAACCTGGGCACCCACCCTACCACAGCTCAAGGCTCACCTTCCCAACAGGTGCACCATCTGAACCTGGGCACCCACCCTACCAGAGCACAAGGCTCTCCCTCCCAACAGGTGCACCACAGAAACACACAACCTGGCGCACCAGCCGAACCTGGGCACCCAAACTTAAGCAAGTGATTAATATCCTAGCTATGCCGGCTTACAAAAGGTTGATGCCCCTGGTAGTCCAATCACAACTTAAAGTTCCAGACATTCAACTGCCATGCTGTACTTACCTCAGAACCATGCGGGAGACAGGTGCCCAACTCAGGGGATCAGGATAAGGGGCAGGAGTCGATCAGTTGCAGTTATGGAATTTTACATCCATGCTTCAAATATCTCAGAACCATGCGGGAGACAGGTGCCTGACTCAGGTGAACAGAGTAGAGTGACAGGGGTGGATGAGTAGCAATTATGGAATTTTACATCCATGCTGCAAATATCTCAGACTCATGCGGGAGACAGGTGCCTGACTCAGGTGAACAGAGTAAAGTGACAGGGGTGGATAAGTCGCAGTTATGGAATTTTACATCCATGCTGCAAATACCTCAAACTCATGCGGGAGACAGGTGCCTGACTCAGGGGAGTGAAGGCAGGAGTGAGGGGTGGATGAGTGGTGATGGGAGAACTTCACCTCCAGGGGCTACTTTGCTCAGGCACATGCGGGAAAAGGGGGCCTTACCTGGGGAAACGGCTTGAGGCGTGGGGGGGTGGATGAGTGGTGATGGGAGAACTTCACCTCCATGGGGTACCTACCTCCGACGCTTGCCCCAGAAAGTTGTCTGTCAGAGGGCAAAGACCATTACTAAACATGACCCTCTACAGAACCCTGCTCACCATCCGTGCCGGTGCCCCCAAACTTAAGCACGGGCTTAACTCATAGATATGCCGGCTTCAAAAAGGTTGATGCCCCTGGTAGTCCAATCATAAATTGAAGTACCAGAAGTTCAACCGCCATGCTGTACTTACCTCAGAACCATGCGGGAGACAGGTGCCCAACTCAGGGGAGCAGGATAAGGGGCAGGAGTCGATCAGTTGCAGTTATGGAATTTTACATCCATGCTTCAAATATCTCAGAACCATGCGGGAGACAGGTGCCTGACTCAGGTGAACAGAGTAGAGTGACATGGGTGGATGAGTAGCAATTATGGAATTTTACATCCATGCTGCAAATATCTCAGACTCATGCGGGAGACAGGTGCCTGACTCAGGTGAACAGAGTAAAGTGACAGGGGTGGATAAGAACAATATGCAAATTAGGTCGTCACAATTCCTGAACGGCTGCCGCTCTTGTGGAACTGTGATCACGTGGTCAGACTGACCTGAAAAAACAAAAAAAGAAAAGTTGATTTTTGAGGGCGAAAATTATTTCATGGTCTCTTGCTGCCATCTTCAGGGCAAAGCGCGCAGGTACAACTGAGCCAATTAGAAAAGTGCCATTTTATTGAAAATAAAGAGAATTTTCACACTTTGGAGAGTTGATTCTTTTATTTCAGATTTAGAGGAACACATTTATACCATTTTCAGCCTTTTTAAACATTATGCAGAGGGCTTCCCAAAGTTCACCAAAGGCGACGTCGCCAAGGTGGTCGGCAACGCTCTCAGCTACTGTGCTGATGCTAACGGATCATGATAAGGGTTATCACCCTGGAGCGCTATTCCGAAATCGGCGGTAGCCGTTGTGGACCGACTTCACATGTGTGTGTATGTGGCGGGCGAGTGCGAGCTAGCGGTTAGCGAGTGCAGGGCTTGCACTCCATTGACTTTTAATGGTGGGACCATAATTTGCGCTAGCTCAGTGGAATTTTGCCCAAATTTTCCCAATTTGGGCAAAATGTTTTAATAAAAATATGGCAAAAATAGGGCGGGTACCTGTTCCCTTTGCCACCTCCGTGAAGTCATTTTCAACTAAAAAGCAACCTTTTTCACATTTTTAATGACTTTTCAAAGTTTTGCCTGAAGTACAGCAGCGCGGCCACCAGGTGACAGTGTTTCGGTTTTCGGTTTTCGGTTTTCGGTTTTTCGGTTTTTTCGGGGCAAGGTCGCCTTTACAGAATTGGACCGGGGTTATGGAATTTTTCATCCGTGCTGAAAATACCTCAGAACCATGCGGGAGACAAGCGCCCGACTCAGGGGAACAGGATAAGGGACAGGGGCTGATAGGTAGCAGTTATGGAATTTTCATCCATGCTGTAAATGCCTTGGAGACATGCGGGAGAAAGTCCCTTGATCGGGGGGAGCAAGGTAAGGAGTCGAGGGTGGCTTTGTAGCAATTATGGAATTATGATTCATGTGGGCGGGTCTTAACCTATTGGCCTGACTGGAAGCTCGTCAGGTTAGGATGACAGGGATTGGCTGTCATGGGATGAGGTCATCGGACCCCGGACTATATATATAGGCGCGTCACATATCGGCCGTTCAGAGATGAAGAGGAGAGCGGAGGAGATGCCCTCGCATTTTAGTGAGGATGAGCAGGTGTCTGACGAGGGGGCGGTAAGTAGAACTTATGGAATTGGTTCGGGAGAATACATGGAATCCACACTTGCTCATACGTGCTGTTTCCTCAGGCTGGTTCCCCCGACCCGGGCCGCTCTCACAAAGACGACACACGAGGGGCCGGGGCGGGGTCCCAACGTCGGGGTCCCTGGCCGGGGGGGGCTGGTGACCCCGCCCCGGCCTACCCCTGTGGAGAACCCGAAGAGGCCGGCCCGAGCACCCTGCCGCTCAAAAACAGGGGGGTGAGGTGGGCCGACCGACTGGTAGTCCCGGACAGCGAAGAGGTGCAACTGTCATGGCCAGTTCCCGACATGAGTTGCACTAATGTAGGTGATTCACAGGGGAAGGGAAACGGCACGTGGACTCTCTTAATGGACATCAGCAATAACCTCTTCACATTTCTGTGTCCTCAGGGTCGAGGAAGAACACTGTGGTTTCCCGGGGACTTCATGGCCTTGCTCAGGCTCATGTTCCTGGAGGACATCCAGGAGAGGTCCATCTCAAGGCGGAAAATCAGAGAGGTCCTCGCCCAAAACCCACGGTTCCGCCGATTGTGCAACATGTTCGGGCTGTCCATGGACAACATGCAACGTCGACTGCAGACGTTAATGGATGGCTACATGCCACAGACATCCACAGATAAAGACTCACTGTGTGGAATTCGCTGGCTGAGTTAAGGTGTTAATTGATGGTTATGTGTGTTGAAAATGTTCAATAAAGTATTGTTCTGTGAAAATCTCAAACACTCTGTGTTTTCTTCCAGTCTCGGGGAAATATATATGCGGGAGAAGGGTGCTTGATTAGGGGGGGGAGCAAAGTCAGGAGAGGGGGGGTGGACGAGTCGCTATTATGGAGTTTTTCATCCATGCTGCAAAAACCTCAGAACCATGCGGGAGACAGGTGCCTGACTCAGGTGAACAGAGTAAAGTGACAGGGGTGGATGAGTCGCTATTATGGATTTTTACATCCATGCTGCAAATAGCTCAGAACCATGCGGGAGACAGGTGCCTGACTCAGGTGAACAGTATAAGGGACAGGTGTGGATAAGTCGCAGTTATGGAATTTTACATCCATGCTGCAAATATCTCAAACTCATGCGGGAGACAGGTGCCTGACTCAGGGGAGTGAAGGCAGGAGTGAGGGGTGGATGAATGGTGATGGGAGAACTTCACCTCCAGGGGGTACTTTGCTCAGATGCATGCGGGAAAAGGGGGCCTGACCTGGGGAAACGGCTTGAGGCGTTGGTGGGTGGATGAGAGGAGACGGGAGAACTTCACCTCCAGGGGGTACTTATTCAGATGCATGCGGGAAAAGGGGGCCTGACCTGGGGAAACGGCTTGAGGTGAGGGGAGGTGGATGAGTGGAGACGGGAGAACTTCACCTCCAGGGGCTACTTTGTTCAGATGCATGCGGGAAAAGGGGGCCTGACCTGGGGAAACGGCTTGAGGCGTGGGGGGGTGGATGAGTGGAGACGGGAGAACTTCACCTCCAGGGGGTACTTTGCTCAGATGCATGCGGGAAAAGGGGGCCTGACCTGGGGAAACGGCTTGAGGCGTGGGGGGGTGGATGAGTGGAGACGGGAGAACTTCACCTCAAGGGGCTACTTTGCTCAGATGCATGCGGGAAAAGGGGGCCTGACCTGGGGAAACGCCTTGAGGCGTGGGGGGGTGGATGAGTGGAGACGGGAGAACTTCACCTCCAGGGGCTACTTTGCTCAGATGCATCCGGGAAAAGGGGGCCTTACCTGGGGAAACGGCTTCAGGCGTGGGGGGGTGGATGAGTGGAGATGGGAGAACTTCACCTCCAGGGGCTACTTTGCTCAGATGCATCCGGGAAAAGGGGGCCTTACCTGGGGAAGCGGCTTCAGGCGTGGGGGGGTGGATGAGTGGAGATGGGAGAACTTCACCTCCAGGGGCTACTTTGCTCAGATGCATGCGGGAAAAGGGGGCCTGACCTGGGGAAACGGCTTGAGGCGTGGGGGGGTGGATGAGTGGAGACGGGAGAACTTCACCTCCAGGGGCTACTTTGCTCAGATGCATCCGGGAAAAGGGGGCCTTACCTGGGGAAAGTGAAGGCAGGAGTGAGGGGTGGATGAGTGGTGATGGGAGAACTTCACCTCCAGGGGGTACTTTGCTCAGATGCATGCGGGAAAAGGGGGCCTTACCTGGGGAAACGGCTTGAAGCGTGGGGGGGTGGATGAGTGGAGACGGGAGAACTTCACCTCCAGGGGGTACTTTGCTCAGATGCATCCGGGAAAAGGGGGCCTTACCTGGGGAAACGGCTTCAGGCGTGGGGGGGTGGATGAGTGGAGACGGGAGAACTTCACCTCCAGGGGGTACTTTGCTCAGATGCATCCGGGAAAAGGGGGCCTAACCTGGGGAAACGGCTTGAGGCGTGGGGGGGTGGATGAGTGGAGACGGGAGAACTTCACCTCCAGGGGGTACTTTGCTCAGATGCATGCGGGAGACAGTTGTCTGTCAGAGGGCGCTAAGGGGACATTCATCATCCCTTAACACTCACCATCCGAATCTGGGCACCCAACCTACCACAGCACCAAGGCTCACCCTCCCAACAGGTGCACCACACAACCACACAACCTGGCGCACCAGCCGAACCTGGGCACCCAAACTTAAGCAAGTGATTAATATCCTAGCTATGCCGGCTTACAAAAGGTTGATGCCCCTGGTAGTCCAATCACAACTTAAAGTTCCAGACATTCAACTGCCATGCTGTACTTACCTCAGAACCATGCGGGAGACAGGTGCCCAACTCAGGGGAGCAGGATAAGGGAAAGGAGTCGATCAGTAGCAGTTATGGAATTTTACATCCATGCTTCAAATATCTCAGAACCATGCGGGAGACAGGTGCCTGACTCAGGTGAACAGAGTAGAGTGACAGGGGTGGATGAGTAGCAGTTATGGAATTTTTCAACCAGGCTGAAAATACCTCAGAACCATGCCGGAGACAAGCGCCCGACTCAGGGGAAAAGGATAAGGGGCATGAGTCGATCAGTAGCAATTATGGAATTCTATCTCCATGCTGCAAGTACCACGGACAACTGCGGGAAACAGACGCTCTTAATCAGGGGGAGGAGCAAAGTAAGGAGTGGGGGGGGGTTAGTTGTTGTATGAGCGTTAACCTAGGATTGGTTGATAGGCAATTACATCACTTCCGGCCCAGGTCAAGGGTATATAAAAATTTACAGACACGGATAGAGGCAGAGACAGAGAGGAGATCTGGTCTGGAGAGATGGCTTTCCTCAACAACAAGACAGGTAAGACGCATATTTGGAATTTTTCGCTTTGCATATGTTCTCATCTAGTTATAAGGGACTTGTAATACAGTTTACCTGGCCTTCATTCTGCAGTGGCGACAGCAATGGAAGTCCTGCCCGCGATGCGGATCGCCATGGACGCGGCAAACGGACGGCCCATCGGAGTGCCCGTCCGCCGCCGAGTGACCATGGAACCAGGGCAAGTGTGGAGTCTGGAACGAGACAGTCAACTTTTAGACAAGCTGAGTAAATGGATGATAATGATGATGATGATGACAATGACGACGACTTCGTCTCTTCATTTCAGGAACGTTTGCAGATGCACCATCAAGGAACTGTACATCATCCCCGGGATCTGCGCCACGGTTGCACTCGTCTATGTGGCCATTGTCATGGCTCTTCACTATTTCAAGATCATTGATTAAAACTTGTCTCATGACATGAAATCAATAAATATAAGTGAACTCAATAAATAAAGCCTGGTTTATTGCACCTCCAGAGGGTACTTAGCTCAGACGCATGCGGGAGACAGGTGCCCAACTCAGGGGGGCAGGAGTCGATCAGTAGCAGTTATGGAATTTTACATCCATGCTGCAAATAGCTCAGACTCATGCGGGAGACAGGTGCCTGACTCAGGTGAACAGTATAAGGGACAGGTGTGGATAAGTAGCAGTTATGGAATTTTACATCCATGCTGCAAATAGCTCAGACTCATGCGGGAGACAGGTGCCTGACTCAGGTGAACAGAGTAAAGGGACAGGTGTGGATAAGTCGCAGTTATGGAATTTTACATCCATGCTGCAAATACCTCAGACTCATGCGGGAGACAGGTGCCTGACTCAGGTGAACAGAGTAAAGGGACAGGTGTGGATAAGTCGCAGTTATGGAATTTTACATCCATGCTGCAAATACCTCAGAACCATGCGGGAGAAAGTCCCTTGATTGGGGCGAGCAAGGTAAGGAGTCGAGGGTGGCTCGGTAGCAATTATGGAATTTTACATCCATGCTGTAAATGCCTTGGAGACATGCGGAAAAATTAAGCTTGAATCATGCTGTACCTTTCGCTTTCGTGGGCGGGTCTTACCCGCTAAACCGGAAGGGTTAGGGTTAGGGTGACCTGGGATTGGCTGTTGTGTAATGAGGTCATCTGACGTAGACCACACATACATATATAGGCGTGCTTCCCTCCCACCATGTCATTACGTAGAGGGGGAGAGATGGAGGAGTCACACCCTAAGCCTGACGACCCCGGCAGAAAGAAAGGGCCGCGCAGGGTAAGTTCACCGGAGCAACCGGTAGATATACAGCAGGTCCCCATCACCCATGTGCACGTCTCATATTGTGCATGTTGGTTTTTTTGCCTTATGGTTGAAGTGGGCCGACGTCGACAGCGACAGCGACAGCGACAGCGACGACACATTTATGCGAGAACGTTTCCAGGACCTCACCCAGAGCGAGACGGTAAGTAGAATTCCTGGAAGACGACACTGGTTGTTTGAAAAAAAAATAAATAAATAAAAAAGTGACGTACCGTTCCCTCAGGCTAGCGATGCCCCCATCACTCCAACGTCTGGGAAAAGGCAGGAGAAGCGCCGTCGCTTGAAGACCGACGAGGATGGTGCTAGCACCCACAGTCCCCCGGCCACGAAGACGGTGGTGAAGAAGAAGAAGAACAAGAACAAGACGCAAAAGAGGGACAAAGAAAGTAGCAGTAAGGACAAGGACTCTGAGAAGAATGTGGCTGAGGTTGAGGTGAAAGAGCCACTCCCCCACTCGATAAAGACGTTTGTAAGTAGAAGAGACACATCATGCAAACTCTCTTTGTAGGCATCAAATAACCTCTTCACATTCTCATGTCTTCAGGGACGACGGAGAATTCTCAAATTCACGCCAGAGTTTCTTGCCATGATCAAGATTCTCTTTCAAAAAGAGATCCAGAATAAGAATATCAAGAAGAAGAGAATAGTAGCCGTCCTGGAGGAGAACCCAGCGTTTAACCAAGTGTGCCAAAAGCTAAACTTATCTGTTGAAAATGTGCGAAACAGAATTCGCATCATGATCAAAGACCAAGAGGTGCAGTGATGCAAATTGTCAATAAAGCTCCGGCTTGTGTGTGTGTGGAAATCTCAAAGACTTTGTGCTTTCTTCCACTCGGGGGCGGTCGTTATTTGGGAATTCCACATCCAGGCGGTACCTACCTCAGAAAGATGCGGGAGACAGGTGCTCGAGTCAGGGGAACAGGGTAAGGGACAGGGGTGGATAAGTAGCAATTATGGAATTTTACATCCATGCTGCAAATACCTCAGAACCATGCGGGAGACAGGTGACCGACTCAGGGGAGTGAAGGCAGGAGTGAGGGGTGGATGAGTGGTGATGGGAGAACTTCACCTCCAGGGGGTACTTTGTTCAGATGCATGCGGGAAAAGGGGGCCTGACCTGGGGAAACGGCTTCAGGCGTGGGGGGGTGGATGAGTGGAGACGGGAGAACTTCACCTCCAGGGGGTACTTTGCTCAGATGCATGCGGGAAAAGGGGGCCTGACCTGGGGAAACGGCTTGAGGCGAGGGGGGGTGGATGAGTGGAGACGGGAGAACTTCACCTCCAGGGGGTACTTTGCTCAGATGCATGCGGGAAAAGGGGGCCTTACCTGGGGAAGCGGCTTCAGGCGTGGGGGGGTGGATGAGTGGAGATGGGAGAACTTCACCTCCAGGGGGTACTTTGCTCAGATGCATGCGGGAAAAGGGGGCCTGACCTGGGGAAACGGCTTGAGGCGTGGGGGGGTGGATGAGTGGAGATGGGAGAACTTCACCTCCAGGTGGTACTTTGCTCAGATGCATGCGGGAAAAGGGGGCCTTACCTGGGGAAACAGCTTCAGGCGTGGGAGGGTGGATGAGTGGAGAAGGGGACATTCATCATCTCTTAACACTCACCAGCCGAACCTGGGCACCCAACCTACCACAGCCCAAGGCTCACCTTCCCAACAGGTGCACCACACAAACACACAACCTGGCGCACCAGCCGAACCTTGGCACCCAAACTTAAGCAAGTGATTAATATCCTAGCTATGCCGGCTGACAAAAGGTTGATGCCCCTGGTAGTCCAATCACAACTTAAAGTTCCAGACATTCAACTGCCATGCTGTACTTACCTCAGAACCATGCGGGAGACAGGTGCCCAACTCAGGGGAGCAGGATAAGGGAAAGGAGTCGATCAGTCGCAGTTATGGATTTTTACATCCATGCTTCAAATATCTCAGAACCATGCGGGAGACAGGTGCCTGACTCAGGTGAACAGAGTAGAGTGACAGGGGTGGATGAGTAGCAATTATGGAATTTTACATCCATGCTGCAAATATCTCAGAATCATGCGGGAGACAGGTGCCTGACTCAGGTGAACAGAGTAAAGTGACAGGGGTGGATAAGTCGCAGTTATGGAATTTTACATCCATGCTGCAAATACCTCAGAACCATGCGGGAGACAGGTGACCGACTCAGGGGAGTGAAGGCAGGAGTGAGGGGTGGATGAGTGGTGATGGGAGAACTTCACCTCCAGGGGCTACTTTGCTCAGATGCATGCGGGAAAAGGGGGCCTTACCTGGGGAAACGGCTTGAGGCGTGGGGGGGTGGATGAGTGGAGACGGGAGAACTTCACCTCCAGGGGCTACTTTGCTCAGATGCATCCGGGAAAAGGGGGCCTTACCTGGGGAAACGGCTTCAGGCGTGGGGGGGTGGATGAGTGGAGACGGGAGAACTTCACCTCCAGGGGCTACTTTGCTCAGATGCATGCGGGAAAAGGGGGCCTTACCTGGGGAAACAGCTTCAGGCGTGGGGGGGTGGATGAGTGGAGAAGGGGACATTCATCATCCCTTAACACTCACCAGCCGAACCTGGGCACCCAACCTACCACAGCCCAAGGCTCACCTTCCCATCAGGTGCACCAGCCGAACCTGGGCACCCACCCTACCACAGCCCAAGGCTCACCTTCCCAACAGGTGCACCACACAAACACACAACCTGGCGCACCAGCCGAACCTGGGCACCCAAACTTAAGCAAGTGATTAATATCCTAGCTATGCCGGCTTACAAAAGGTTTGTGCCCCTGGTAGTCCAATCACAAGTTAAAGTTCCAGACATTCAACTGCCATGCTGTACTTACCTCAGAACCATGCGGGAGACAGGTGCCCAACTCTGGGGAGCAGGATAAGGGGCAGGAGTCGATCAGTCGCAGTTATGGAATTATACATCCATGCTTCAAATATCTCAGAACCATGCGGGAGACAGGTGCCTGACTCAGGTGAACAGAGTAGAGTGAAAGGGGTGGATGAGTAGCAATTATGGAATTTTACTTCCATGCTGCAAATATCTCAGAATCATGCGGGAGACAGGTACCTGACTCAGGTGAACAGAGTAGAGTGAAAGGGGTGGATGAGTAGCAATTATGGAATTTTACATCCATGCTGCCAATATCTCAGACTCATGCGGGAGACAGGTGCCTGACTCAGGGGAGTGAAGGCAGGAGTGAGGGGTGGATGAGTGGTGATGGGAGAACTTCACCTCCAGGGGGTACTTTGTTCAGATGCATGCGGGAAAAGGGGGCCTTACCTGGGGAAACGGCTTGAGGCGTGGGGGGGTGGATGAGTGGAGACGGGAGAACTTCACCTCCAGGGGGTACTTTGCTCAGATGCATGCGGGAAAAGGGGGCCTTGCATGCGGGAGACAGTTGTCTGTCAGAGGGGGCTAAGGGGACATTCATCATCCCTTAACACTCACCATCCGAACCTGGGCACCCACCCTACCACAGCACAAGGCTCACCATCCCAACAGGTGCACCATCCGAACCTGGGCACCCACCCTACCACAGCTCAAGGCTCACCTTCCCAACAGGTGCACCATCTGAACCTGGGCACCCACCCTACCAGAGCACAAGGCTCTCCCTCCCAACAGGTGCACCACAGAAACACACAACCTGGCGCACCAGCCGAACCTGGGCACCCAAACTTAAGCAAGTGATTAATATCCTAGCTATGCCGGCTTACAAAAGGTTGATGCCCCTGGTAGTCCAATCACAACTTAAAGTTCCAGACATTCAACTGCCATGCTGTACTTACCTCAGAACCATGCGGGAGACAGGTGCCCAACTCAGGGGATCAGGATAAGGGGCAGGAGTCGATCAGTTGCAGTTATGGAATTTTACATCCATGCTTCAAATATCTCAGAACCATGCGGGAGACAGGTGCCTGACTCAGGTGAACAGAGTAGAGTGACAGGGGTGGATGAGTAGCAATTATGGAATTTTACATCCATGCTGCAAATATCTCAGACTCATGCGGGAGACAGGTGCCTGACTCAGGTGAACAGAGTAAAGTGACAGGGGTGGATAAGTCGCAGTTATGGAATTTTACATCCATGCTGCAAATACCTCAAACTCATGCGGGAGACAGGTGCCTGACTCAGGGGAGTGAAGGCAGGAGTGAGGGGTGGATGAGTGGTGATGGGAGAACTTCACCTCCAGGGGCTACTTTGCTCAGGCACATGCGGGAAAAGGGGGCCTTACCTGGGGAAACGGCTTGAGGCGTGGGGGGGTGGATGAGTGGTGATGGGAGAACTTCACCTCCATGGGGTACCTACCTCCGACGCTTGCCCCAGAAAGTTGTCTGTCAGAGGGCAAAGACCATTACTAAACATGACCCTCTACAGAACCCTGCTCACCATCCGTGCCGGTGCCCCCAAACTTAAGCACGGGCTTAACTCATAGATATGCCGGCTTCAAAAAGGTTGATGCCCCTGGTAGTCCAATCATAAATTGAAGTACCAGAAGTTCAACCGCCATGCTGTACTTACCTCAGAACCATGCGGGAGACAGGTGCCCAACTCAGGGGAGCAGGATAAGGGGCAGGAGTCGATCAGTTGCAGTTATGGAATTTTACATCCATGCTTCAAATATCTCAGAACCATGCGGGAGACAGGTGCCTGACTCAGGTGAACAGAGTAGAGTGACATGGGTGGATGAGTAGCAATTATGGAATTTTACATCCATGCTGCAAATATCTCAGACTCATGCGGGAGACAGGTGCCTGACTCAGGTGAACAGAGTAAAGTGACAGGGGTGGATAAGAACAATATGCAAATTAGGTCGTCACAATTCCTGAACGGCTGCCGCTCTTGTGGAACTGTGATCACGTGGTCAGACTGACCTGAAAAAACAAAAAAAGAAAAGTTGATTTTTGAGGGCGAAAATTATTTCATGGTCTCTTGCTGCCATCTTCAGGGCAAAGCGCGCAGGTACAACTGAGCCAATTAGAAAAGTGCCATTTTATTGAAAATAAAGAGAATTTTCACACTTTGGAGAGTTGATTCTTTTATTTCAGATTTAGAGGAACACATTTATACCATTTTCAGCCTTTTTAAACATTATGCAGAGGGCTTCCCAAAGTTCACCAAAGGCGACGTCGCCAAGGTGGTCGGCAACGCTCTCAGCTACTGTGCTGATGCTAACGGATCATGATTAGGGTTATCACCCTGGAGCGCTATTCCGAAATCGGCGGTAGCCGTTGTGGACCGACTTCACATGTGTGTGTATGTGGCGGGCGAGTGCGAGCTAGCGGTTAGCGAGTGCAGGGCTTGCACTCCATTGACTTTTAATGGTGGGACCATAATTTGCGCTAGCTCAGTGGAATTTTGCCCAAATTTTCCCAATTTGGGCAAAATGTTTTAATAAAAATATGGCAAAAATAGGGCGGGTACCTGTTCCCTTTGCCACCTCCGTGAAGTCATTTTCAACTAAAAAGCAACCTTTTTCACATTTTTAATGACTTTTCAAAGTTTTGCCTGAAGTACAGCAGCGCGGCCACCAGGTGACAGTGTTTCGGTTTTCGGTTTTCGGTTTTCGGTTTTTCGGTTTTTTTTGGGCAAGGTCGCCTTTACAGAATTGGACCGGGGTTATGGAATTTTTCATCCGTGCTGAAAATACCTCAGAACCATGCGGGAAGACAAGCGCCCGACTCAGGGGAACAGGATAAGGGGCGTGAGTCGATCAGTAGCCATTATGGAATTCTCTCTCCATGCTGCAAATTCCTCAGAGCCATGCGGGAAGGGAGTGCCTGACTTGTGGGGAACGACTTCATGGTTCAGGCCGATGGCCGAATTGTTAACCTCAACAGGGTATCCAGCTCAGACGCATGCGAGACGGGAGTTCCTGACTGGTGGGGAACGACTTTATGGTTCAGGCTGATGTCAGTGTTGTTAACCTCAACAGGGTATTCAGCTCAGACGCATGCGAGACGGGAGTTCCTGACTGGTGGGGAACGACTTTATGGTCCAGGCTGATGTCAGTGTTGTTAACCTCAACAGGGTATTCAGCTCAGACGCATGAGGCAAAGGAATGCCTGACTGGGGGGAACAACTTCATTGTTCAGGCTGATGGCCGAGTCGTTAACCTCAACAGGGTACTCAGCTCAGAGGCATGAGGCAAAGGAATGCCTGACTGGGGGGGGCAGGGTGCATGAATCGATCAGTAGCAGTTATGGATTTTTTTCTTCCAGGCTGAAAATACCCCAGAACCATGCCGGAGACAAGCGCCCAACTCAGGGGAACAGGGTAAAGGACAGTGGTGGATAAGTAGACATTATGGAATTCTATCTCCATGCTGCACATACCTCTGAGCCGTGCAGGAAAGGAATGCCTGACTGGTGGGGAACGACTTCATTGTTCCGGCTGATGGCCGAGTCGTTAACCTCAACAGGGTACTCACCTCAGAGGCATGAGGCAAAGGAATGCCTGACTGGGGGGGGGCAGGGTGCATGAATCGATCAGTAGCAGTTATGGATTTTTTTCTTCCAGGCTGAAAATATCCCAGAACCATGCCGGAGACAAGCGCCCAACTCAGGGGAACAGGGTAAAGGACAGTGGTGGATAAGTAGACATTATGGAATTCTATCTACATGCTGCACATACCTCTGAGCCGTGCAGGAAAGGAATGCCTGACTGGTGGGGAACGACTTCATTGTTCCGGCTGATGGCCGAGTCGTTAACCTCAACAGGGTACTCACCTCAGAGGCATGAGGCAAAGGAATGCCTGACTGGGGGGGGGCAGGGTGCATGAATCGATCAGTAGCAGTTATGGATTTTTTTCTTCCAGGCTGAAAATATCCCAGAACCATGCCGGAGACAAGCGCCCAACTCAGGGGAACAGGGTAAAGGACAGTGGTGGATAAGTAGACATTATGGAATTCTATCTACATGCTGCACATACCTCTGAGCCGTGCAGGAAAGGAATGCCTGACTGGTGGGGAACGACTTCATTGTTCCGGCTGATGGCCGAGTCGTTAACCTCAACAGGGTACTCACCTCAGAGGCATGAGGCAAAGGAATGCCTGACTGGGGGGAACAGTTATGGAATTTTTCTTCCAGGCTGAACATACCTCAGAACCATGCCGGAGACAAGCGCCCAACTCAGGGGAACAGGGTAAAGGACAGTGGTGGATAAGTAGACATTATGGAATTCTATCTCCATGCTGCACATACCTCTGAGCCGTGCAGGAAAGGAATGCCTGACTGGTGGGGAACGACTTCATTGTTCCGGCTGATGGCCGAGTCGTTAACCTCAACAGGGTACTCAGCTCAGAGACATGAGGCAAAGGAATGCCTGACTGGGGGGACAGGGTGCATGAATCGATCAGTAGCAGTTATGGATTTTTTCTTCCAGGCTGAAAATACCCCAGAACCATGCCGGAGACAAGCGCCCAACTCAGGGGAACAGGGTAAAGGACAGTGGTGAATAAGTAGACATTATGGAATTCTATCTCCATGCTGCACATACCTCTGAGCCGTGCAGGAAAGGAATGCCTGACTGGTGGGGAACGACTTCATTGTTCAGGCTGATGGCCGAGTCGTTAACCTCAACAGGGTAGCATGAGGCAAAGGAGTGCCTGACTGGGGGGGGCAGGGTGCATGAATCGATCAGTAGCAGTTATGGATTTTTTTCTTCCAGGCTGAAAATACCCCAGAACCATGCCGGAGACAAGCGCCCAACTCAGGGGAACAGGGTAAAGGACAGTGGTGGATAAGTAGACATTATGGAATTCTATCTCCATGCTGCACATACCTCTGAGCCGTGCAGGAAAGGAATGCCTGACTGGTGGGGAACGACTTCATTGTTCCGGCTGATGGCCGAGTCGTTAACCTCAACAGGGTACTCACCTCAGAGGCATGAGGCAAAGGAATGCCTGACTGGGGGGGGGCAGGGTGCATGAATCGATCAGTAGCAGTTATGGATTTTTTTCTTCCAGGCTGAAAATATCCCAGAACCATGCCGGAGACAAGCGCCCAACTCAGGGGAACAGGGTAAAGGACAGTGGTGGATAAGTAGACATTATGGAATTCTATCTACATGCTGCACATACCTCTGAGCCGTGCAGGAAAGGAATGCCTGACTGGTGGGGAACGACTTCATTGTTCCGGCTGATGGCCGAGTCGTTAACCTCAACAGGGTACTCACCTCAGAGGCATGAGGCAAAGGAATGCCTGACTGGGGGGGGGCAGGGTGCATGAATCGATCAGTAGCAGTTATGGATTTTTTTCTTCCAGGCTGAAAATATCCCAGAACCATGCCGGAGACAAGCGCCCAACTCAGGGGAACAGGGTAAAGGACAGTGGTGGATAAGTAGACATTATGGAATTCTATCTACATGCTGCACATACCTCTGAGCCGTGCAGGAAAGGAATGCCTGACTGGTGGGGAACGACTTCATTGTTCCGGCTGATGGCCGAGTCGTTAACCTCAACAGGGTACTCACCTCAGAGGCATGAGGCAAAGGAATGCCTGACTGGGGGGAACAGTTATGGAATTTTTCTTCCAGGCTGAACATACCTCAGAACCATGCCGGAGACAAGCGCCCAACTCAGGGGAACAGGGTAAAGGACAGTGGTGGATAAGTAGACATTATGGAATTCTATCTCCATGCTGCACATACCTCTGAGCCGTGCAGGAAAGGAATGCCTGACTGGTGGGGAACGACTTCATTGTTCCGGCTGATGGCCGAGTCGTTAACCTCAACAGGGTACTCAGCTCAGAGACATGAGGCAAAGGAATGCCTGACTGGGGGGACAGGGTGCATGAATCGATCAGTAGCAGTTATGGATTTTTTCTTCCAGGCTGAAAATACCCCAGAACCATGCCGGAGACAAGCGCCCAACTCAGGGGAACAGGGTAAAGGACAGTGGTGAATAAGTAGACATTATGGAATTCTATCTCCATGCTGCACATACCTCTGAGCCGTGCAGGAAAGGAATGCCTGACTGGTGGGGAACGACTTCATTGTTCAGGCTGATGGCCGAGTCGTTAACCTCAACAGGGTAGCATGAGGCAAAGGAGTGCCTGACTGGGGGGAACAGGGTGCATGAATTGATCAGTAGCAGTTATGGATTTTTTCTTCCAGGCTGAAAATACCCCAGAACCATGCCGGAGACAAGCGCCCAACTCAGGGGAACAGGGTAAAGGACAGTGGTGAATAAGTAGACATTATGGAATTCTATCTCCATGCTGCACATACCTCTGAGCCGTGCAGGAAAGGAATGCCTGACTGGTGGGGAACGACTTCATTGTTCCGGCTGATGGCCGAGTCGTTAACCTCAAGAGGGTAGCATGAGGCAAAGGAGTGCCTGACTGGGGGGAACAGGGTGCATGAATTGATCAGTAGCAGTTATGGATTTTTTCTTCCAGGCTGAAAATACCCCAGAACCATGCCGGAGACAAGCGCCCAACTCAGGGGAACAGGGTAAAGGACAGTGGTGAATAAGTAGACATTATGGAATTCTATCTCCATGCTGCACATACCTCTGAGCCGTGCAGGAAAGGAATGCCTGACTGGTGGGGAACGACTTCATTGTTCCGGCTGATGGCCGAGTCGTTAACCTCAAGAGGGTAGCATGAGGCAAAGGAGTGCCTGACTGGGGGGAAACAGGGTGCATGAATTGATCAGTAGCAGTTATGGATTTTTTCCTTCCAGGCTGAAAATACCCCAGAACCATGCCGGAGACAAGCGCCCAACTCAGGGGAACAGGATAAGGGGCATGAGTCGATCAGTAGCAATTATGGAATTCTATCTCCATGCTGCAAGTACCACGGACAACTGCGGGAAACAGACGCTCTTAATCAGGGGGAGGAGCAAAGTAAGGAGTGGGGGGGGGGTTTAGTTGTTGTATGAGCGTTAACCTAGGATTGGTTGATAGGCAATTACATCACTTCCGGCCCAGGTCAAGGGTATATAAAAATTTACAGACACGGATAGAGGCAGAGACAGAGAGGAGATCTGGTCTGGAGAGATGGCTTGCCTCAACAACAACAACACAGGTAAGACGCATATTTGGAATTTTGGAATATGTTCCCGTCTAGTTATGAGGGACTTGTAATACAGTTTACCTGGCCTTCATTCTGCAGTGGCGACAGCAATGGAAGTCCCGCCCGCGATGTGGATCGCCATGGACGCGGCAAACGAACGGGCCATCGGAGTGCCCGTCCGCCGCCGAGTGACCATGGAACCAGGGCAAGTGTGGAGTCTGGAACGAGACAGTCAACTTTTAGACAAGCTGAGTAAATGGATGATGATGATGATGATGATGATGATGATGATGAAGATGATGACAATGACGACGACGTCGTCTCTTCATTTCAGGTACGTTTGCAGATGCACCATCAAGGAGCTGTACATCATCCCCGGGATCTGCGCCACGGTTGCACTCGTCTATGTGGCCATTGTCATGGCTCTTCACTATTTCAAGATCATTGATTAAAACTTGTCTCATGACATGAAATTAAATGAAATCAATAAATAGAAATGAACTCAATAAATAAAGCCTGGTTTATTGCACCTCCAGAGGGTACTTAGCTCAGACGCATGCGGGAGACAGGTGCCTGACAGGAGGGAGCAGGATAAGGGCTGGGGGCGGGGGCGCGGGGGGGTGGGGGGGGGATGAGTGGTGATGGGAGAACTTCACCATGCATGCGGGAGACAGGTGCACGACTCAGGGGAACAGAGTAGAGTGACAGGGGTGGATGAGTAGCAATTATGGAATTTTACATCCATGCTGCAAATAGCTCAGAACCATGCGGGAGACAGGTGCCTGACTCAGGTGAACAGAGTAGAGTGACAGGGGTGGATGAGTAGCAATTATGGAATTTTACATCCATGCTGCAAATAGCTCAGAACCATGCGGGAGACAGGTGCCTGACTCAGGTGAACAGTGTAAGGGACAGGTGTGGATGAGTTGCAATTATTGAATTTTACATCCATGCTGCAAATAGCTCAGACTCATGCGGGAGACAGGTGCCTGACTCAGGGGAGTGAAGGCAGGAGTGAGGGGTGGATGAGTGGTGATGGGAGAATTTCACCTCCAGCGGCTACTTTGCTCAGATGCACGCTGCAATAGGGGGCCTTACCTGGGGAAACAGCTTGAGGCGTGGGGGGGTGCATGAGTCCAGCGGCTGCTTTGCTCAGATGCACGCTGCAATAGGGGGCCTTACCTGGGGAAACAGCTTGAGGCGTGGGGGGGGTGCATGAGTCCAGCGGCTGCTTTGCTCAGATGCATGCTGCAATAGGGCGCCTTACCTGGGGAAACGGCTTGAGGCGAGGGGGGGTGCATGAGTGGTGATGGGAGAACTTCACCTCCAGCGGCTACTTTGCTCAGATGCATGCGGGAGACAGGTGCCTGACAGGAGGGAGCAGGATAAGGGCTGGGGGCGGGGGGGGGGGGGGGGGAGAGGGGGGATGAGTGGTGATGGGAGAACTTCACCATGCATGCGGGAGACAGGTGCACGACTCAGGTGAACAGAGTAGAGTGACAGGGGTGGATGAGTAGCAATTATGGAATTTTACATCCATGCTGCAAATAGCTCAGAACCATGCGGGAGACAGTTGTCTGTCAGAGCGGGCTAAGGGGACATTCATCATCCCTTAACACTCACCATCCGGACCTGGGCACCCACCCTACAACAGCACAAAGCTCACCTTCCCAACAGGTGCACCACACAACCACACAACCAGGCGCACCAGCCGAACCTGGGCACCCAAACTTAAGCAAGTGATTAATATCCTAGCTATGCCGGCTTACAAAAGGTTTGTGCCCCTGGTAGTCCAATCACAAGTTAAAGTTCCAGAAGTTCAACCGCCATGCTGTACTTCCCTCAGAACCATGCGGGAGACAGGTGCCCAACTCAGGGGAGCAGGATAAGGGGCAGGAGGCGATCAGTAGCAGTTATGGAATTTTACATATATGCTGAAAATACCTCAGAACCATACGGGAGACAGGTGCCCGACTCAGGGGAGCAGGATAAGGGACAGGGGCTGATAGGTTGCAGTTATGGAAGTTTGATTCATGTGGGCGGGTCTTAACCTATTGGCCTGACTGGAAGCTTGTCAGGTTAGGATGACAGGGATTGGCTGTCATGTGATGAGGTCATCGGACCCCGGACTATATATATAGGCGCGTCACATATGGGCCGTTCAGAGATGGAGAGGAGAGCGGAGGAGATGCCCACGCATATTAGTGAGGATGAGCAGGTGTCTGACGAGCAGGCGGTAAGTAGAACTTATGGAATTGGTTCGGGAGAATATATGGATATATATTTGCTCATACGTGCTGTTTCCTCAGGCTGGTGCCCCCGACCCAGGCCGCTCTCACGGAGACGACACACGAGGGGCCGGGGCGGGGGCACCAGCTGGTGCCCCCGCCCCGGCCTACCCCTGTGGAGAACCCGAAGAGGCCGGCCCGAGCCCACGGACTTGTGCCCCCGCACCAGGCCACTGTTGCGGAGACAGCCAAGAGGCCGACAGCGGAGAGGTGCAACTGTCACGGCCAGTTCCCGACATGTGTTGCACTAATGTAGGTGATTCACAGGGGAAGGGAAACGGCACGTGGACTCTCTTAATGGACATCAGCAATAACCTCTTCACATTTCTGTGTCCTCAGGGTCGACGAAGAACACTGTGGTTTCCCGGGGACTTCATGGCCTTGCTCAGGCTCATGTTCCTGGAGGACATCCAGGAGAGGTCCATCTCAAGGCGGAGAATCAGAGAGGTCCTCGCCCAAAACCCACGGTTCCGCCGATTGTGCAACATGATTGGGCTGTCCATGGACAACATGCAACGTCGAGTGCAGATGTTGATTGATGGCTACATGCCATAGACATCCAGATAAAGGCTCACTGTGTGGAATTCGCTGGCCGAGTTCAGGTGTTAATTGATGGTTATGTGTGTTCAATAAAGTATTGTTCTGTGAAAATTTCAAACACTCTGTGTTTTCTTCCAGTCTCGGGGAAATATATGCGGGAGAAGGGTGCTTGATTAGGGGGGGTGGGGGGAAGCAAAGTCAGGAGAGGGGGGGTGGATGAGTCGCAGTTATGGAATTTTTCATCCATGCTGCAAATAGCTCAGACTCATGCGGGAGACAGGTGCCTGACTCAGGTGAACAGTATATGGGACAGGTGTGGATAAGTAGCAGTTATGGAATTTTACATCCATGCTGCAAATAGCTCAGAACCATGCGGGAGACAGGTGCCTGACTCAGGTGAACAGAGTAAAGTGACAGGTGTGGATAAGTTGCAGTTATGGAATTTTACATCCATGCTGCAAATAGCTCAGAACCATGCGGGAGACAGGTGCCTGACTCAGGTGAACAGAGTAAAGTGACAGGTGTGGATAAGTTGCAGTTATGGAATTTTACATCCATGCTGCAAATAGCTCAGAACCATGCGGGAGACAGGTGCCTGACTCAGGTGAACAGAGTAAAGTGACAGGTGTGGATAAGTTGCAGTTATGGAATTTTACATCCATGCTGCAAATAGCTCAGAACCATGCGGGAGACAGGTGCCTGACTCAGGTGAACAGAGTAAAGTGACAGGTGTGGATAAGTTGCAGTTATGGAATTTTACATCCATGCTGCAAATAGCTCAGAACCATGCGGGAGACAGGTGCCTGACTCAGGTGAACAGAGTAAAGTGACAGGTGTGGATAAGTTGCAGTTATGGAATTTTACATCCATGCTGCAAATAGCTCAGAACCATGCGGGAGACAGGTGCCTGACTCAGGTGAACAGAGTAAAGTGACAGGTGTGGATAAGTTGCAGTTATGGAATTTTACATCCATGCTGCAAATAGCTCAGAACCATGCGGGAGACAGGTGCCTGACTCAGGTGAACAGAGTAAAGTGACAGGTGTGGATAAGTTGCAGTTATGGAATTTTACATCCATGCTGCAAATAGCTCAGAACCATGCGGGAGACAGGTGCCTGACTCAGGTGAACAGAGTAAAGTGACAGGTGTGGATAAGTTGCAGTTATGGAATTTTACATCCATGCTGCAAATAGCTCAGAACCATGCGGGAGACAGGTGCCTGACTCAGGTGAACAGAGTAAAGTGACAGGTGTGGATAAGTTGCAGTTATGGAATTTTACATCCATGCTGCAAATAGCTCAGAACCATGCGGGAGACAGGTGCCTGACTCAGGTGAACAGAGTAAAGTGACAGGTGTGGATAAGTTGCAGTTATGGAATTTTACATCCATGCTGCAAATAGCTCAGAACCATGCGGGAGACAGGTGCCTGACTCAGGTGAACAGAGTAAAGTGACAGGTGTGGATAAGTTGCAGTTATGGAATTTTACATCCATGCTGCAAATAGCTCAGAACCATGCGGGAGACAGGTGCCTGACTCAGGTGAACAGAGTAAAGTGACAGGTGTGGATAAGTAGCAGTTATGGAATTTTACATCCATGCTGCAAATAGCTCAGACTCATGCGGGAGACAGGTGCCTGGCTCAGGTGAACAGTGTAAGGGACAGATGTGGATGAGTAGCAGTTATGGAATTTTACATCCATGCTGCAAATAGCTCAGAACCATGCGGGAGACTGGTGCCTGACTCAGGTGAACAGTATAAGGGACAGGTGTGGATAAGTAGCAATTATTGAATTTTAATTCATGTGGGCGGGTCTTAACCTATTGGCCTGACAGGAAGCTCGTCAGGTTAGGATGACAGGGATTGGCTGTCATGTGATGAGGTCATCAGACCCGGACTATATATATAGGCGTGTCACAGATGGGCCATTCAGAGATGGAGAGGAGAGCGGAGGAGATGCCCACGCAGTTTTGTGAGGATGAGCAGGTGTCTGACGAGCAGGCGGTAAGTAGAACTTATGGAATTGGTTCGGGAGAATACATGGAATCCACACTTGCTCATACGTGCTGTTTCCTCAGGCTGGTGCCCCCGACCCCGACCCCGACCCCGGCCGCTCTCACGGAGACGACACACGAGGGGCCGGGGCGGGGTCACCAGCTGGTGCCCCCGCCCCGGCCTACCCCTGTGGAGAACCCAAAGAGGCCGGCCCGAGCCCACAGACTTGTGCCCCCGCACCAGGCCACTGTCGCGGAGACAGCCAAGAGGCCGGTCCGCGCCCCCTGCCGCTCAAAAAGAGGGGGGTGAGGAGGGCCCACCGACCGGTAGTCCCTAACAGCAGAGAGGTGCGACTGTCACGGCCACTTCCTGAAATGAGTTGCACTAATGTAAGTGATTGACAG
>NW_027466254.1:0-15000 GCF_046127955.1 Nelusetta ayraudi
TCCCAATGATTTGGTGTGCTACATCAACTGGTCTTCCACATTCCTGATTCCCTTTTTCTTTTATAAGCGCAGTTATTAGACAATTGCATTTCCTAGAGGTGACAAGCACACCCATTAATGCCAACAATAACCCCGACTGTAAAGTTGGCTGGCTTGTTTTACGGCGCACACTCAAAATCACGGCTGTGTGTCGGAGGCCTCTCGCCCGCTCTTTGTCAGCGTTAGGTTTTAAGGTCAGCGCGACAGGAAGTGACTAAGTGGACCACGAAGGGGCGCAGCTCCGTCGCGACACCCCGCTCGGCGCTCCCTGGCAATAATGAAACACATCCAGCGTTTGTAGGGGGCGGCTTCATCTCGGTCTCTCGCACATGAAGAGCTGGCATTTAGGTGTGTAATCACAGATGGAGAGAGGGCTGAAAATTACCTAGGGAGTGAGCGGCGGTGGTTTTCGAGCTGAAGAATCGCCCCAGCCCCAGGTCTCCCAGCTTCACCACTCCTGTGGCCGTGATGAACACGTTGGCTGGCTTGATGTCTGGAGGGGAGAAAGGTGGAGATGAAAGGCTCGGCGAGGAGGAGCGAAGAGAGGTTAGGGTTCCACTTTGGGAAAATACTTTTGAGTTTTGTTTTTGGGTTCTTTCTTCACAGGCTGGGTTACTGAAAAAAGAGCTAATGTGAATTTATGAAGCTTTAATTTGGTAATTTCAGGACCAAGAACATCGTTTCAGCTGCATTTCCGTAAGTGATGTTAATGTGAAACACATCAGCCTTTGAAATTTACTGCTTCAATATAATTGTAAGTGGCTTTCGAATGGACGGCCTCGGCTAAGTGGTCATTAAAGCTCAGAGCCCAGGGTTCATTAGTGTCCCGATGCCCTAATAAGAGTCAGTCCAACGGAAATACGGCACCTGTAGCCGAGCGTTTGTGTGTGTGTGTGTGTGTGTGTGTGTGTGTGTGTGTGTGTGTGTGTGTGTGTGCGTGTGTGCGTGTGTGCACCTCCATGCTCATGAATACAGGACCTGAGTCCTACTGAACACATATGCGGCCGTAAACGCCGAGCTCTCTGGTCTACGTGCAGTTTCACACCTTCACTTCACCCGGGTCCCGTCACGTTCTCCTAGTTTAGATAAAGAAGGCTAAAGAAAAACCCAGCGATCGCTCTCATTTCTAATCCATGCCAGGATTAAGAACTGCATCTTTGTCTATTTGTGTCTTACAACACAAAGCTGAAGGGGCTGAAGCGGAACGCTGCTCTGACCTTTAAAATTAATCCATCACAGGCAGAATTGTTTTTCTTCCTTTTTTTTTTTTTTTGGGCTTTACCACAAAGCGTTGCCTCCGCTGTATGTTAATGTGATCCAAGGCCGCTTCTGTTCTTATTATTGCTATGTTTAGGACCCAGGAGAATCCTACCACTGTTTTTCCAATATGCAATTTGATTAGTTGGAGACAGGAAGAATCTTTTTGCCCTCATGTTGAGCCGGCATCAATGCGCACCTCCACTGCGTTGCATCAATAATGATAAAATATGCATCGCTTTTGCCGCTGCTCTGGTCAATACCAATGATTCCCGAACCCTCCGCTGTTTGCTCCGATTTGAGGCGCCCCCAAAGTGACCACCCACTTTCCAATGCTGGGAGACACATTTGCAACTTTTTGACTTATTCATCCTGTAGATTTTTAAATACGCCCAAGGTGCAACACATCCGCCCTGTGTGCGCGTGTGTGTGTGTGTGTGTGTGTGTGTGTGCGTGCATGTGTGAAACAATGTCCGTGCATCACCGTTACCTCTGTGCATGACTCTCCGGGAGTGCATGTGTTCGAGTGCACTGCAGAGCTGGACAAAGTACTTCCACACCGTTCTCTCTGGGATGAGCCTCCTCTGCTTCTTAAAGTGCTGCAAAACCAAGCAGCCACACACGCACACGCACACGCACACGCACACGCACACGCACACGCACACGCACACACACACACACAGAGGGACAGAACAGAAAAAAGAAAGGTAGTGTTAGCAATGAAAGAAAAGCTTTACCAGTAGTGTGACAAGGTATTGTGTGGCACGTAATACCGTTTTACTGCGGTCGCGTGAACAAAGAGTGTTTACATCGCCGTGCGTTTACACGGCACCCATCAAGTCGCATTGCCCCGCTCGGTTAATGAGACCCAGATCGCTCTCCGCTGCCTGTCCCTATCCCGGCTGAGCGCCGTCTCGCTGCAGCCTACAATGGAATGCACATGAACCCTCGGGAAGAAATGTGTGGTACCTTCCAAAAACTCTCCCATCTGGCCCACAGTGCTTTTATGAGGCTCCGACCTGCCTCAATAGCTCAACGTTTCCAGTTGTTTGGGGTTTATGTCTTTATTTTTCAGGCTGACTGAGTCGCGTTAGATCATCAGTCGTGCGGACTTTGTACAGAGAGAAAAAAAAAAAAACATTGTGACAACAGCTCTTTAATGTAGGCACATTGTGTGCGTGCGCGTTTTTTTTTTTTTTATTGTTTCGCTGAAAGAAAAATCAACAAGTCAGGGTATGAAACCCCCTTCCTGCAGCCTGATTTCTTGGAATTAACATTTCCAAACAGACCAACAGATTCGTCAGAAATGTTGAATCAGATTGCAGAAGATTTCCTGGGTCTTTGATGTAGTTTTCATCTGTTCTGATCTGTTTATCTGCAAAATTGTTTACTAGCTCTTGCATTCATTATGCGCAACCCAGGAAGGCCCTATCTGAACTGCTGTTGCACCTACCGAAATCCCATTATTATTGTTAACGGCACTTGTAAAGAAGGGCTATAAAGAAGTCAGCAGAGACAAACACGGGCATATTCCCACAAGAACGCGATAACAACGGCTCTATGAAGGATTCCAAGCCTGAGCCGATGACAAGCAAACATTATTACACCACTAATATTAAAACCACAGTGTGTCCTCCATGACCTGTCAGAGAAAAAGATCCCATGTGGTCAGACTGGACAAAAGATGTGGCCTGTGCGTACGTTAAGGTCGGAAAACAAAGTTGCATCTGCTCAATGTGTAAGGAAATACATTCGATCTTGTTTTTACACGTTTTTAGTGGAAAATATGTTAGAAGATCCAGTTAGAAACCTAAATATCGCAATAAGAAACTGGTAATGGACACACCTAAACTCAGAAAAACCTCTCAAATAAGGCTAAAAGGTTTTGACGCTCTCGTGAGGTGGTTCTTCAGGCGTATCGATGTAGAGGTATATCGCAAAAGTGTCATGCAGAGACCTTTTTCACATTTCCACGTCAGCGGACGCCACATACAAGGTCACGTGACCGGTTCACTTCAAGTGAAAATGGCGCGTTATGTTTGGACGGAGGAGGAGACGGAATATTTTTTTACAACTGTACTTTGTCCAAATTTTATTCTGGAAACGCAGTCATAGCCAGGTGAGAAGTTATCCAGCAGGCCTTTGAAATGCGTACGATGGCCTAATTCACGCTTCGTATTCATCGCCCAAAATGAGATTCCATTCATAATATTATTCACTGCACAAACAGAGTAACCTGTCGATGGGACAAAGGTCAAGGAGGAGAAACGACGGCAACGTTTAAAAACGGGCTTAGCGAAGTGACGTCGGATGAGGGAGGGAGGGAGCGGAGGGAGGGAGGGAGCGGAGGCGAAGGAAGGAGAAAGACAAGTGATGGGGTAAATGTGAAGTAAACAAAGCGAGGGAAGGAGAGTCGGAGCAGGTAAAGAGGGGGTGATGTTAAGAAAGACTAAAATGATGGCAGCGGCGATGAGCGGTGGGGGATAGAGAGGGGTGGATGGAGAGAGGGAGGGAGAGAGAGAGGGAGGGATAGACCTTGGCCTATATCCAAACAAAGCCTTAGCGAGAAGCCATTCTTCCTTTGCCCTCCCATTTCCATATCAGAGGACTGTTTGATGTCAATGGGGAAGCACATAGACGCCCACCACCACCACCACCACCACCAGCAGCAGCAGCAGCAGCAGCAGCAGCAGCAGCATCAGCGGCGGCAGCAGCCCCTTCCCCATGCCTTTAATAGCAAACACCGCACATGCAATATTCTGTAAGTGCATGCAAATCAAGGACCATTTGATTTCATTTAAATTCTGAAATGGTCAGAAAAGGGGGAGACAGTGAGAGAAGAGACGGCAGAGGGAGGCAGGAGGAGAGAGCGGCATGAAAGATGAGAAATCAAAAAGAATAAAAAATGTTAAATTCATGCGTCTCAGCGCTTCTGCTTTACATATAACACACTGTGCCGATGTGTTTACTTCCCATTGTGGCCGTGTGGGGACGCTGGCGAAAGGGGGGTTGGGCGGTGTGAGGGGGGGTGGGGGCGGGGGGCGGGGGGAATAGGGGGGGGCCGGGGGCTAATGCTCGGCGCACACCTCTGGACTGCCACTGCGCTACATTAGAGAAAAGAAACATTTAGAGACAAACGTTGTGTGAGAGAGCAGCAGCGGCAGCAGCAGCAGCAGCAGCGGCAGCCATAAGGAAAAGGACGGCCTGAATGCTTCCGGCATTCTTCAGAACTCGTCTTGGACAACGGCGACGGTTTGAATCCCACCTCTTCGGCGCTGCCGTGACGGATCTCGGCAAAGTGCAAGTGGGAAGGTTTTGGCAGGGGAACCACAGCTCCACAGTTGAGTCTGCTTACTCTTTGCGAACTGGGCTCCATATGTATGAATTCAGCATGTGTGCGTGCGTGCGTGCGCGTGCGTGCGTGCGTGCGTGTCTGCCTGTGTGTGTGTGTGTGTGTGTGTGTAGCCTGCCATGTTCACTCTCTTGTACCACTAATCCTCGCCTCTCCTAATTTGCTGTGTTGAACTGCACGGGATGTGGAGCTGTGCTGAGTACGACGGCAAACAGCTTGTCGAGCTGCCGCCGCATCATTTATGCATGGGAGAAGGCCGGGCTTTATACATGCACACCGCTAATTTGGGTCTACTGGCAGGGGTTTTATAACAGCTAGGGATTCCGGGTCCGACTCCCGAGACAAAGCACCAGGACACGGGGATGCGGGCACGTCAGCCATCAGCGCCAGACAGCCTCGCTGTTCCTGCCTGAGCCAACACGGCCGCTAAAACCCACTCGCAAACAAACACACTTAAGCCAGGTGAACGTTTGCTTCCATTGTGAGTCAACTACTGCCCCCCCTCCTCCTCCTCCACTGCCCCAACTGGGAGGAAATAAAAAAAAATCCCCTATGAGTTCCCCCTCACCCCCCCAGCCAACCTCCATAGCTGGCGATAGAGTTTTTATACCAATGACCTCACTTACTTAATATGCGAAAGGTACTGGGAACAACTCAGATCAATTCCCACCACTCGACATATGCAGAAACTTTTAAGACCCCTCGTAGCTGCAAGAGCTGCTTTTTTTTTTTGCTTTTTTTTTGCTGTTTTTTACGACTTCCCTTGCACTGTCTGGGCAAAAGTCAGCGGAGACGGCGGAGATTAAAAGGTAGGCGCAGGAGGTTGGTTTTTGGTTTCACTGGTGGAAGGGATGATTCAGATTGACTCAGTATCCACGAAGCCCGAAAAGCTTTTACAACCGGGAACCACAGACCTCCTGCCTGCCTCCTGGTGCTTTGAGTTCAAAAGGCTCCATCGGCAGTGAGACGCGGCCGCGCTCGCGTCGTTCGACCCCTGGGCAGAGTTGGAGGATCACCTTTGAAAGGCGCGACTGCTTTTGAGGTAAAACTATTTTTCTTTTTGCAATCATTTTTATTTCTCCTCCGCAGCGATGTGCCTCGTTTTTTTTTTTTTTTTTTTTGAGAGGATCACATCTCCGACGCGTGGCGGCGGTCACTTCCTACCTTAATCATACGCGACAGGTCCCCTGCGTCTGCGAGCTCCAGGACGATGTTTAGCTCGTTGTCCTCGATGAAAGACGCGTGGTACTTGATCACATTGGGGTGGTTCAATTGCTGTTGGAGAAACAAAAAAAAACACACATGTTGCGATACCTCATGAGAGAGCGACAGAGACGAGCACAACAGAATCTTTAACCAACGCTCGTTGGACAGTGAATGGGGAAAAAAAAGATCAATGTCACGAGTTTGAGTTTGTACGGTTGCCCTGAGGCTCGTCGGTGGAAGGTTCCTGCTCTCAGGACAAAGAGATCTGAGGTTTCCTTTGTCCCCGCTGCCATTCAACCGCTGGACTGCAGATAACTGGACGATGATCCGTCACGGGCTCACCTCTTTTTTCTGGCACTGACTGTTCCAAGTTGCTGAGATCCCTTTCTGCTTTGCCCTTGCTTGATGCCGTTCGTTTCAGTTCGTTATTTCCTCCATTTTAATATTCTATTCTCCTCTTCCATTTTTAAGGTTCTTTAAATCTGCCTACTATAGCTGCGTTTTCATCACAGCTTTGTGCAAAACACAAGCAATATTCTTTTTAAATTTCAACAAAGTACAATTGCGATTCGCAGGTGTTTCCACTGAATGGTGTGAAGCGCATAAGCAGTAACTCTCGTAAAAACATAACGCGCCATTTTCACTTGAAGTGCAATGGTCACGTGACCCCGTCCGTCACGTCTGGTGGCGTGGAAGCGCAAAAACCCATCAAGTCAGAACCTCTCAGCCATATCTGAGAGTTTTTTTTTTTTTGAAGCTTAGATGTTTCCACGACCAGACAGTTCTAGGGGAATTGGAGACGCAGCTTATGTCATGTGATCTGTTGTTGTCCATTTGTGTAACGGTAGGGTACGTTTGGATACCCTGGTAGGTGCGTTTTTTTCCTGGCTGATAATCAATTTTCCCTGCATGGGGACAAGATACATCCAACTTTTTCGACTTCCTTTTGAGCTGTGCGACTGATTAGAATTAAAAGTCAGCTGAATAACGCCTTGAAATCCCTCCACGGAGAGTGAATCTCATGAAACGCTTTCTTTTCCCTTTTTTTTTTGTGTTCCAGTGTGACAAATCTGGGTGACATGTCACAACAACTCCTCTGTCTGTGATGGCAGCAACCCATGTGTAAGACGGACACACACACACACACACACACACACACACACACACACACACACACACACACACACACACACACACACACACACACACACACACACACACACACAGCTGACAGGCCGACATGGCTGGCAGTCAGAAAAAACAAGCGTCCTCGGCTCATCTCTGGGCTGGAGATTTCTTCCCGTTGGTTGGTCTGTAGGGCAGGATGAGCATTCCCTGCGGTAAACAAAAAGTCCATCCATCCATCCAGAGCCGGCGAGGGTGGTGGTGGGGAGGTAGCGGGGTGGGGTGGGGTGGGTGGGGGGTGGGTGGGGGAGGCAGCGGGGCTCTGTCGCAGACGCAAGCGGAAGGTACAAATGGCACCGTGACGCGGACGAGTGAGGAGAGCGATGTTTGAGGTGGAAAGAAAAGGGGGAGGTGTGTGGGGGGGCGAAGGTGAGCGCGGAAGCAGCTGAGCGGGAGGGCGACGTGAGGAAGCAGAGCGGGGGGTGGAGGGGCGGTGGGGTAGGAGGAGGAGGAGGGGAGAGGGGGTCGGGATGGGGCGGGGTTCTTTGCGTGATGCGAGCAGACGGGAGCAGTGTGACACTCGGGCTCCGCTCGGATTTCTCCGCCCGTGATTAAAGAAATGTTCATGCTCCGGATGACGCCGGGCCGGGGACGGAGAGAGAGGAGCGGAGGGAGCGGAGGGAGCGGAGGGAGCGGAGGGAGCGGGGCCCTTCCAGTCCGTCCATCCCTCCATCCCTCCGTCCGTCCGTCCGTCCGTCCCTGTGTCCCTCCACCATCCCCGCTCTCGTCCTCTTTCCTTCCCTCCCGTCTCCGTCGCTCCACCCGCCCACCCCCCCCTTGTCCTCTCTATCTCGCCAGATGTATTTTTGGCTCAGTGGCTGTCTGTGCATGTGTGCGCGTGCACACACACACACACACACACACACACACACACACACACACACACACACACACACACACACACACACACACACACACACACACACACACACACACACACACACACACACACCTCCTGAAGCCAGAGGATGCACAAAAATGCAGAAGAATGAGGCGCTGCCTTTCCACACGCAGAATATTCCACAGGCGCAGGATGGAAACTGCGACCGTTCATCACGCATCTCTGTATCACGTGCCACAAATCTAGTATGTCACTATCTATCTATCTATCTATGTCTGCGGCACCTACTGCATTGCACCCTTCGAACCATCCTGGCGAGAGGGATCCCCCTCTTCTGCGGTTTCTGATTTTTCCCTGCCCGCATGGTCCGAGGGCCCGAGGCGAGACGGCGTTGCATCTGTGCAGGATGTGAAGCCCTCTGAGGTCAAACCTTCATGTCTTTAAATTACTTTGTAAAGTGTGAAGTCTAGAGAGAAGCGGCCGTATCATCATCATCATTATTATTATCATCATCATGATTACTACCATTATTGAGAAGAAGCATCACACAGGGAATTACATGATACGATTACTTACCCAGGACCCAAGGCCCTGGGATATACAGTAGTGGAAAAAAGTTTACGGACACTTCATTTATATTGGTAAGAGCTTAACATACTCCCCATAAACACTTAAGTAATTTGGTTTTCTTACCCTTAGAACGGTCTCCCATATATACGTATCCACATAAGAGCAATAAGGGTTTATCTATGGAAAACCCATTGTGTAAGTGCAGTTCACCAACACTTGCTCACACGCTGCACATGCACTGTTCCGTGTAGCTCAGAACTGGATGTTTCAGCAAGATGACATCCTTTGCAACACACCCAAAGTACGAGAGCACAAAGTCTTCTTTTGCCTCATTAACAATAAACAACATAATTATTTCAATTTGTTTGTGTGCCTGTGATACAAGACAAACCTTTTGAAACACTCAAAAAAAAAAAGAATTCTCTGGCAAATATTTGATGGGGATTGAATACAATTTTAAAAGTGTCAGAAAGCCTTTCACCACTACTGTATTTATCGAGCTTCAGATGTGGTTCAAAGGACAACAGTGACCAACACAATTGCTCAAGAGTGCATATTACAGTCACAGCCAGAGGGCTCACTTGGATGGTTTTCTCCAGTCACAAAAAAAAGCAGCTTGTCCACCACCGGCAAGGAATTAAGGACTTCTGCTGGGTGACATTTATATAATAAAAGCTACAGATGTTTTGTGGAATCGTGTTTTTCCTCTTTTATGTGGCGGGAGAGACGAGGTACCTACTGGAGTAACAAACAACTTGCAAAAACAGCTGAAGATCAAAATATTTTTGCGCATTTCAAAGTGAACGCATCAGGTCGAAAACAGCTGCTCGTCGCCTGGCCTCCGCGTCGCAAACTTTCTCTCGGGGACGTGAGACACACAGAGACGCATTACTGCTCCTCGACGCTGATTAGGGGCGGGTGGTCGGGTTGGGGGGGTCGGCGGGGGCCTCTTTTTCAGACGCGATACTAACTAACCGCGAGTGAGCGAGGGTGAAGGGGGGGGGGACACACGCAGCAGCGGTGGGAAGTGAACAGATTGGCAGGGAGGGGAGCGGCGGGCTTTTCCGGAATATTCCTGCAAGCAAAGATTGAGACAGAGAGGCAGAGCGAGATAGCGGGCGGGCGGGCGAGCGAGCGAGCGAGCGAGCGAGGAGTGAGGCCCTCCATTTGAAACCGTAATGCCAGAACAGGGAAATACAGATGAATGAGCACACAAAACACAGACAGACAAACAAACAGGCAGACTGTTGAAAGGCCATGCTTGTGCGTGCGTGCGTGTGTGTGTGCGTGTGTGTGTGTGTGCATGCATGTGCACGCGTATGTGTGCGTGTGTGTGTGTGATCACGCGCCAGTATGTGTGTCATTCCAGTCGGTCCATGCCAGTGCGCCTCTCATTATTCTGATTTGGCTGTGTCTCCTGTTGGCCTGTCTAGAGGGGGATAAGACAGAAGGACTGTCTCTCTCCCTCTCTCTCTCTCTCTCTCTCTCTCTCTCTCTATCTCTCTCTATCTCGCTCTCTCTCTCTCGCACTCAGCCCTTTATTATCAGGCTGGCTGGGCAGCGCAGGACTGGGCAGAACTTCCATGTTTGCAAGCGGTCGGCTTTCAGGGATGAAAAGACGAGAAGCAAAAAAAAAAAAGAAGAAAGTTGGGAGGGAGAGGAAGGCGGGCACGGGGAAGGGTGGGAGGAGCAGGAGGAGGATTAAGGACCTCGCACCTGAGTGCAGGAGGTGGAGGTGGAGGTAGAGGAGGCCCTGACAGGAAAGAGGGAAAGAATGGCACAACAAGGTGCTGAAGAGTCGGCTAATGGGATGAAAAATCACCACAGAGGAAACGTGGGCGATGTGCAACGTACAAAAAAAGCAAAAGAAAAACAGGGGAAGTAATTACCTGGTAGAGTGTAACATTTAACCCTGCCCTGACCCCTCCCCCTTTCAGGAGGCCAGCGACGCTCAGATCCGGGGCCGACCCGGCGTTCTTACGCCGTCAAGTCAATAATCTCCTCCTCAGATTGCAGCTCTCTACAGGGTCTCGCCTACATCTGAGTATTGTTGCCTTTGATTGGACCAAAGAGCCCCAGGAGCCTCGCTGATGCGTTTGAAACAAACTAATTGGTTTTGTTTTTCCTCCCTCTAATGTGCGCGCGCATGCGTGCGAGCGTGCGTGCGGCAAAAATCGCCTGCAGCGCGCACGTACGCACGCACGCACACGCGCGATACGGAATGGCGCGCACTCGCGCACAATCAGACCGCGAGCACACAAACACCCTGACACTCATCTCGCAGACTTGAGGGGGAAGCGGATATCCGAGCTGTCATTATCTCCTTCATTAGGATTTCACAGCAACCCCGGCTGACACGTGTTTACGGCAGCTTGATATATGGAAACCGCTTCCTCGGGAGGAAGAAAAAAAATAGTAATAAAGTAACGCAAGAATTGAAAGGGCAGGGGGAAGAGGGGGAGGATTGGGGGTGGGTGGTGGGGTGGCAAACATCAAGAGGTGCATGAGGGAGAATGTGAGATTTCCATGCTGATGCACCGTTGCCCGGCTCTAAACATTACAAAGAGATAAAAAGCAATATTTTTGGCATTTAAAAAAAAAAAAAAAAGAAAAAAAAAAAGAGTCAATGTGAGCCTGGAGGGATGTAACACTGGTGCACCCGTGAGTGCGCACACGCACGTGCGCGCGCACACACAAGCTCAAACACCCACCAACACACATGTACAGTAAACTGGCACAAACATATACTCATTCATATTCTTACTTGTGTGCACAAACACCCCGTCGCATTCACGGGAGGCGCACACACACACACACACACACACACACACACACACACACACACACACACACACACACACACAGAGATCCGAGCAGTCTGGTGCAGATCAATTGTTTTCCTGTGGTGCAAGGTCTCTGCTGAGGCACCTTAAGAGAACAGAGCGCGGGCGCATGACGCCGTCTCCCTCTTCTCTGGTTCTTTACCTTTAGGAGATCTATCTCTTTGATGCAATCTTGCCGAGCTTTGGCATCCATCAAGTCAAATATCTATCAAGAGATCAAAAGGGGGGGGAGAGAGAGAGGGAGAGGACAGAGAGGGCTGTTATGACATATTCCAGAAATGTGATTGAGAGATACAGAGAAAATACGGGAGCAGCATCGTGGGGTGGGGGGAGGGGGGAATAAAAAAAAAATAATAAAAATACCAAACAGAAAACACGGGTGCTGTTATCGGGAGAGTGGCGTTAGGAGTGACTACAGGTGTTTCACATCTGAGCAACATGAACATGCCCCTGCGTGAGGCGTGAGTGAGTTCTGAGTGTACGTGCCAAAGCAGAATCTAAAAAAACCCCACTGGGTGTGTGTGTGTGTGTGTGTGTACACTTCAGGGAATACCATACACAGTAGGAGCAAGGCAGCTATCAATAGCGGCGGATGCTGGGGCAACCTACGCAGCAGCGCTGGCCACTTTCAGGACGCCTGCGACGCTGATTGCGATCGCAATTACGGAATCAGCCAATCAGGAGATGTGATGTTCACAGTGAGCGTCCGGAAGGGGCAGCAAGGGGGTTTAAGGGACTTGGATCAACTAGCGGCCGCGTGCCGTGACCGATACGAGGCCAAACATGTCGGAATGGGCGGAAATCGGAATTCATGCAGTGAAGAATTCTGCCAGTTCTGAGAGCAAAAGTGGGTCAGAGTCAATACCAGCAAAAGTTGCGCAACACAGTGGCCAGTGAGCGTGTGAAAATGTTGAATAAAAAGCATGTGCGAATTTGTGAGCGTAGCAGTGACTTGTCCTCGTTGTTTTAGTTCGAGAGTGACATTGCAACTTCGATTGATTTTAAAATCTTTTTTTTTTCTTCCCTTATTATTATTATTATTATTATTATTATTATTATTATTATTATTATTATTATTATCATATTATACATTTGAATACATGTTCAATCTATATCAGTGTATTTGCACTCATCACTATGTTGATTAATGACTTTTTGTTCAGTATGCAGATATGGAGATGTACAACATGCCACAACGCAACACAATGCAATTAAATTGGACTTATAAAGAAAAGTTCCTCCTCGTTATTTCCTGCTCACCTGAACTTTCTTCAAGGCGACCGACGTGTTGTCGAGCAGGTACCTCGCCCGGTACACCTCACTGAACTGGCCGCGTCCAATCTTCTTCTCGATCTGGAAGTTTGCCAGTGAGTTGTGGCCCATATCTGGCTGCAATGGTTTCTAAGAGAGGGGAGGGGGAAGAAAAACACAGCGTTAGCCATAAATTGAATAGTTTTCAGTTTCAGGTCCCTGTGCGAATGTGTTCAGATGTGGCTCCGATCCATCCGCCCGTAGCACCACATGTAGCATCTGTCGGAAAGCTTATTCATATGATGCAACAGCAACCACAAAGTGCTTAATATCATAAAGTCCAGTGAGCCTGTGGACTGCATTGCTTTTAATATTGATGTTGCTGCACGGGAGATAAAAATTCATGTCTTCATTGCGTCGTTCCTCTAACCAGTCAGCAAAGAGCAAATCTATTGATAAGGGCAGCTTCCGAGAACTCCCCCGTCTGAAATGCGGTTGCAAAGTTTGCAGTCTGTCGTTTTCCGAGAAACTTTGTTGACGTTTGACCCACTGGCTAAAATATCTGAATAAAGTTCGGATAGAATTTTGCAATGTTTGTGTAAAATGTTTAAGGAGCAGATAGGAAAAATAAAGAGAGAGAGAGAGAGAGAGAGAGAGAGAGAGAGAGAGAGAGAGAGAGAGAGAGAGAGAAACACTGCCACAGCTATTAACTGTACTATTCGTTCACCAGGTAGAACTATTTTTTGCTGAAGAATGCGGATGAAGTTCAGGGGAACCTTTTGCATTGTGTTGTCCTGCGCGTCTGCAGCAGGAGGCACCACCAGTGGTCCGGAGGAATGTGCACGTGCATTATATTCGGTGTTTAAAAAGCTGCCGACGACGCAGAAAACTTGGAAGAGTGTGATGCTTCTGCGATAACGAAATTAAAACGCATCGTGTCCATCTCCATACATCGTGCGGAGGCAAATTATAAGATTATATGGTGCAAAAAATGAACCCTGAAAGAATCGGAGAGACCAATGTCTCAACCTAATTGTTTTTAACAGTGTGACTCAATGTCAGATGCTTGGGTCAATCAACTTCCAAGGCTAACAGACAATAGCTGTGTTTCCATCACAGCTTGAAGGAAAAAAATTTGCAGGTGTTTCCATTGAATGGTGTGAAGAGCATAATCAATAATTCTCGTCAAATCTCGAGGGACGAGATTTTTTTTTTGCAATACACTTCTATATCAATACATCTGAAAAACCCACCTCATGAAAGCGTCAGAACCTTTTAGCAATATTTGGTTTTGCGCAACTCTAGGGGTAATGGAAACGCAGCTAGTGCTGGGACACTGGGACTTTCCGGAACACAATCAGATGTGGACACTGAGACAACTCCAAAATGAACCAAAATGAACCCTCTGGGGATGAGGTGTGAAAATAGAGCGTGGAGCAGCCTGCTTGACCTTTGCAGCCTCGCGGTTAACTTGTACGAGGCGCCGGCGAGGAGCAAACACAAGGTGACAGACATCAGAATGCCGTGCGTCACCAGCGCCGCTGCCCGTGTCGGCGGCGGGAGCAGCTCAGGGGCGAAGTGACTTGGGAAGAAAAAAAAAAAAAAAAAAAAAGAGGGGAGGGTGGAAAAAGGTCAAAAAAAGTGTCTCCGAGCAGAGGCGCGCACGAGAGGGCGGGGTCGCCGCAGTCACGGTGACTCTGCCCGGCGGCCTCGACTCCTCCGCAGCTCTGCAGCTTTGGCGCGAGCGCACATCAGAGGCTTTGTGGGATTTCCTCCGTAAGAGCAGAAAATCTGACTTTAATTCGGGCGAGGAGCATTCAAACTGCACTGGAGCGCAGGAATAACAACCAGTGAGAAGGGTGCTGCAACTAACAACCATTCTCCCAAGTCACCAGTCACGTCTCTCGCTGCTGCTAGCGGAGAAATGAGAGAAAATACTATGACTGGTCGTATCGACGTCTGAAAAACCAAAAGAAGCAACAACAACAACAACAACAACAAAAAAGGTGCTACATAATGTTTTAAACAGTAAAATTCATTTCTAAGCTGTCAACAAGGCCTTTCAGAAATTAGCAAGAAAAGCATGAGCCAAAAAAATAAATAAAGTTGTCACCGAGAGCACTAACCACAAGCCGTTCGAGGAACACCTCGCGACGTAAGATTCTCTTCTGGGTCAAGCTGGCCTATATTTATTGTTTCAGAATTGTGGCAAACTCATCCATGTGAATTCGACACATCTAAGAGAAGCTAAAAGCAGTAAAATGTTTTAATGGGGAGGACTACTCTTGCATTACTGCATATTATTTTTCTATTTTCTTTGTTGTGTTCACTGGTTGTTTCTTTTAGTCAGTATCTGTCCGCAGGAGTCACTCCTGATAGTAGGTTATGTTCAGCACATTAAATTTAATAAAACTGCATTCAATAAAAGTCAGTGATTTTATCGTGTGTATTAAGGT